>NC_091359.1:23995442-24137942 GCF_038502225.1 Cherax quadricarinatus | reverse complement strand
GGTTCCTCTCTTTGCTATGTCTACAAGAGTTATAATACATGAAATTATGAAAATATTAATTACTAAGAAAAATTATTGTACACACTTAAGTCAGTTATATTCATTAAGAAACAGCATGGACAATATATAATAGAGAGAAAATAACATACAATAATTAAAAACACTTTGGCAATAAATTATAGGCTGTGAATATCAAATGGCAGAAAATACAAATCGTTCTTTGAGTCACGTCACATTTTTCTGCAGTGTAATGCCTTACTGCTAAGAACTACGATAATAAAATGGAAATTAGGTTTGAACTGAATTTCTCCTCCTTCCTGTGAGTCACAAGTTAGCTGAGATCATGTCACATGTCAGGTGAGTTGAAGATAAGCAAATTGGTTGTCAACATCTTATCATAAGTATCCCAACTGCTGAATATAAGTCACTGACCAAATGATGAACAAACCTGTGCTCTGTTCCAACCCTTTCCCAGGCACTGCATGGCCATATAGGTTTAATACTTACTGTAGTAATGTGCTCTGTGTATTGCATTATAATTATGTGTTGTGTTGGTACTTCAGAGTCCATTGTAAAAGGTTTTATCTGCTTAGATGTTTATATTATCTTCTTTTTAATTGCCAATGCATAATAACTGCTGCATATCAATGCACCCTTTGACTCAAGAATGCAAACAAGCCTTGCCATTTTAAATGCAAGGCATATACATGCCACAAAAAATTATTAACATTAATTTGCCCTCAGTTTGACCGAAAATTTTCATTACAGAATCTGTTGAAAAAAACATAATTGAGGAATCATCAGTGATCCTTCCATGACTTCTCAGAAGGTTTAGTACTTCACTGAAAATCAAAATTACTAATCAATACTAAATGATTCATTTTTATAGGAGAACACATCAATTGTCGTTATTTCAAAGGAAACTTAAATGAACTGATATACATTTAGACCAGTTATGAGGAAGTAAGAAAGATCAGTTTTATATTAGACAAAATAACATTCAAAGATCAGTGAAAAATTCGTGAATAAACTCAAGCTCATCTACTTATCAGTGAAATTCAAATGAATGGAAGATAAATGTACACTTGCAAGAATAAATAATTATTGTGATACAGTACAGAATCCTTTATCTGAAATTCCAAAATCTGAAAGATTTCTAAGTGTTGACATGATGTGCCACAAATGGATCAATAAACACAAGACGCAGTGGAGGCTCGAGCCTCCGTTTGTTAAACCGAGACAGATGAGCTTCATATTTGTACTAGCACCACTTTGTTGTCAGCAGCAATTACTCGCTGATTACTGCGTGTTTTGTGGTGTGAAGATATTGTTGAAAAGCCTTATGGGTGATAGTGAAAACAAGGAAGCATTTATGTTTATCTGAATCACAGAAGGTAAAGTTATTGGAAAAACTTGAGAGTTGTGTAAGTGTAAAGCACCTGACTGAGCAGTTTGGTGTTGCAACAACCATTATCTACCACCTGACTGAGCAGTTTGGTGTTGCAACAACCATTATCTACCACCTGACTGAGCAGTTTGGTGTTGCAACAACCATTATCTACCACCTGACTGAGCAGTTTGATGTTGCAACAACCATTATCTACCACCTGACTGAGCAGTTTGGTGTTGCAACAACCATTATCTACCACCTGATTGAGCAGTTTGGTGTTGCAACAACCATTATCTACCACCTGACTGAGCAGTTTGGTATTGCAACAACCATTATCTACCACCTGAATGAGCAGTTTGGTATTGCAACAACCATTATCTACCACCTGACTGAGCAGTTTAGTAGTGCAACAACAATTATCTACCACCTGACTGAGCAGTTTGGTGTTGCAACAACCACTATCTACCACCTGACTGAGCACTATGGTGTTGCAACAACCACTATCTACCACCTGACTGAGCACTATGGTGTTGCAACAACCATTATCTACCACCTCAAGAAACAAAAGGACAGTTTGCTGAAGTTCAAAGCTGAAAGTGATAAACAGAAGTTAATGAAAAAAAATAAAGACCAATGCATAAAAGGAAAAAAATGAAGATCTGGATCGTGTATTGATGGAGTGAATTGATGGAGTGGATTGATGGAGTGAAAAGTGGTGATGAAGCATCTGGTGATAGCGAAACACCAAAGAAATTCACTGATGTGTTTGCCAAGATTGTTGTTGATGATACTCTAACAGTGTAGTCTGGGTCTACAGCATAGTCTGGGTCTACAGCATAGTCTGGGTCTATGGCATAGTCTGGGCCTACAGCGTAGTCTGGGCCTACAGTGTAATCTGGGGCTACAGCGTAGTCTGGGCCTACAACGTAGTCTGGGCCTGCATTTATCTTCTTTTTGTAAGTAGTGATCATGTTTTTTTTGGTACATACCGTTTAGACTTGGGTTCATCCCCAAGCTATCCCATTTTATAGGTGCAAATATACAAATATACCTCAAGTTTTGTAGGTAGTAGGTTGGTAGACAGCAACCACCCAAGAAGGTACTACCGTCCTGCCAAGTGAGTGTAAAACAGAATCCTGTAATTGTTTTACATGATGGTAGGATTGCTGGTGTCTTTTTTCTGTCTCTTAAACATGATTTCAGGTACATCTTGCTACTTCTACTTACACTTAGGTCAAACTACACATACATGTACAAGTATATATATACACACCCCACTGGGTTTTTTTCTATTTTCTTTCTAGTTCTTGTTCTTGTTTATTTCCTCTTATCTCCATGGGGAAGTGGAACAGAATTCTTCCTCCGTGAGCCTTGCGTGTCGTAGGAGACAACTAAAATGCCAGGAGTAACCCCTTCTCCTGTATAAATTACTAAATTTAAAAAGAGAAACTTTCGTTTTTCTTTTTGGGCCACTCTGCCTTGGTGGGATATGGCCAGTTTGTTGAAAAAAAAAAAAAACTCAAGTTTTGAACATCTCCCAACTTGAACAATTATGTAAGTGTATTTTTGTAAGTGCTTCTGTAAGTGTATGTTTGGGGGTCTGAAACAGACTAATCTAATTTACATTATTCCTTATGGGAGCAAATTCGTTTAGTATCGGCACTCAAACAGCCTTCTGGAACGAATTAAGTTCATAACTCGAGGTACCACTATTCCAAAATCTAATATGAGAAACACTTTCTGTCTCAAATTTTTCGGATGAAGGATTCTCAACTGTAATGATTTCATATGGTCCATGGAAAATTTCCCATAATTAAATTAAAAGGTAAATCAAGAAGTTATAATGACTTCATTTATTCTATAGTATTTTAATGTCACTAAATGCAAAATGCTATAAACAAAATCTTTCCTGAAGACCCTGTGGTTTTTTAATTTCAGTTTATCATTATCATAAATACAGTCAAATAATTATATTTTGAGTCTACAACCTGACACTATGGGCTAATTTTTTGTGAAATTAGATACACAGTTGAGTACTCTTGCTATAAATAATTTTCAACACTGACAGTGTTGATCTCAAGCACTGCAGCTACTGATACCTGACATATTCACAGACTATCTAAAGATATTAAGGTAATTCAAGCTCTAGCAATGGACTGTGTTGTACTTACTGATGGTGAGCTGTGAGGCAAAATGATGCCACTCAGAATTGCTCGCCAAAGCACAGTTAGATTAATAGTATGAATATGCTTATTGACATTAGACTGACAATCAGTCTATTTACTACACTCTTAGAAAAGTACAAAGCTTTATGGCTCATTTTTAAAACTATATATATACATATGTTTGCTGAAATCATATTCATCACATTTAACTACTGTACATCTGAATTTTCTCCGAAAACCATCCAAACCTTCTTAATCAAACCAGGCAAAGATTGTGAAGCATGGAGACTCTTATGATGCATTAATAAAATTATATAGTATTCCTACTACCAGTTTAAGAATGGCCAAGTTTAGTAGTATAAGACCTACTCAGATTCACTTTAATTTAATTCTTCTTGATTAAGAAGGTTTAGATATGATAAGAGATACAGGTGGAGTGTACTTGCACATTCTAGTCCTACACACAAAGAAACTGGTCCAGGCAGTATCACATGACTGTTAATGGAAAACAATAATAACCTGGGTGTCTGTAAAGATTAGCAGTACAAGTATCTGTGTGGACAAGAGTGAAGATCTTGTAACCTATATTCTTATATTTGGCAATCAAGAGTTAGAATTGTTTTCCAACAATCCACAAGATTAAAAATTATTTAGAGATTAAAAAATGGATGGCTGAATGTGGTGTGTGCTGCAGAGAAATGTAATAAGAGTGTATAAGGTACAGTATTTTTGCTTTTTTATTTATGCATAGCCCAATTATTGTGTTCCTCTAGACTACTTTCTTACGTAAGATCAGCTGTAACTCCTGAAACTCGTTGAAAGATTTAATTAGATAAATCAAGAATAATTTTAAATTTACTAGTTGACAAAATACAATACTAAAATCACAAAATATTCATCTGGAATATTTTTTTTTTTCAAGAGTTAATACATCTTTGTATTGACATTTTAATATATTCATTTTATATATTCCTCAAAAAAAAAAAATACTAGTAATGACATAAATATTTAAGCCCATTACAAAAATGAGGAACATTAACTAATTGTAATTCAAATTTGCTAAATGATCATTGTATTTTCCAACATACAGTACATATACATATTTATGTACATATACTGTGTACAGAAAAGTACTAGTTCTTAAGCAGTTGTACATCAGATTACTTTACTGTAGTTATATTTAAGATTTTCAACAGCACCTTAATTATAGTACATGATAAGGAAATTGATTCTCAATGCTGCATTAAACTTGATAATACACACTAACTTCTGGAAAAGTGTGTTGGTAATTACCAATGTTGTGAAAGCAATTATCTACAGCTGGTTACTACATGGCAAGAATGTTTTTATATTTTCCTCTATGTCATCACTTGTATAAAGATCTCCATTTACACTGTGCACACTGTCCTTCTCACTATCATTTACACTGTGCACACTGTCCTTCTCACTATCATTTACACTGTGCACATTCACTATCCTCACTACCATTTACACTGCACATTCACTGTCCTCCTCACTATCATTTACACTGTGCACATTCACTGTGCTCCTCACTACCATTTACACTGTGCACATTCATTGTCCTCCTCACTATCATTTACACTGTGCACATTCACTGTCCCCCTCACTACCATTTACACTGTGCACATTCACTGTCCTCCTCACTATCATTTACATTGTGCACACTGTCTTCCTCACTATCAATTACATTGTACACACTGTCCTCCTATCATTTACACTGTGCACATTCACTGTCCTCACTATCATTTACACTGTGCACATTCACTGTCCTCACTATCATTTACACTGTGCATATTCATTGTCCTTCTCACTATCATTTACACTGTGCACATTCACTGCCCTCACTATCATTTACACTGTGCACATTCACTGTCCTCACTATCATTTGCACTGTGCACATTCATTATTATTCTCACTATCACTGATGAAATGTCATTATACTTTTTTCAGTAATAATACTAAATATTTTTTTATTTTCTCAAAAAGAGAAGATGAGATGCAGGACGTAATAACTAAGACTAAATATAGCAACAATAATTCAATAAAAATGTTGTTCATTAGTGAATCTTTATATAGGCCATGTGTGTTCATTTTGTAGTAATGGGAGACATTAGTTCAAAACTGAAAATGCTTCAGAAAAATTGCCAAACCTCAATTATTTAGTATATAATTTTGTATCCATTTTCTTTACTGATTATCTCATAGAACAATTTAATGGTGTATTTCATATTTTTGGAAAAATGGAAGAAATACTTAAGAGTGCAAAATATATGGTAAAAAAATATTTAATGATATTCAACTTGAGCAAAGATATGTCTCTTGTTTGTATGAACTAAGTGTATAAAGACCGGTACCATACAATAACTTGTAGCTCCTCTTAACCAGAACCTTGTAATAAGGGTCTTCCTCTGCATTCCTAATTATAAACTGTGCTGAATTTCAACTATCTACCGTAGTTTACCTTCCCAAAGTACTATGCAGAGAGGTGCAATCACCATGAAAATAAGGCACAGCAAATATTACCAGAAGGGATTCTATAATTCACATTAATTACTGATATTTATACCTTGCTGTATATAAAAGTAATTACCTATGCTAAAACACAAATTAAACTGTAAGTGCTGAAACATACATTTTTAAACACTCCATAAGCTTATGACCACTAAGCTGAATAACATTGTCTTTATATCCATAAGTGGTGCAGCAAACTCTGTAGCAAAGTACAGTATTAACTAGCTTCAGGACCTTGACATAATTTTTTGTCAAACTCTCAGGTGTGTCATAGTAACACCTAGCCAACCCTGGGAAGTTAATTTAATCAACCTACAGAGAAATGTTCCCGAATGCTTCTTATATATGTATACATACATAAAACACATATCAGAGATACATGATAAAAGTGTTTACTTATCCTCTTAAACTTCCTCTCAAATTACGAAATCATTACTTATTTCATATAAAAAATAACTAGAAAATATTATGTGAGCACAAGCAGGTAACCATGGAAATAAACAGCTATAATATACATGCTGCCAATTATACTATCAAATACAACTGAGAGTGTATGCTTTCTTACAAGTTTTAAAAAGAAAGTTACTTGTAAAATATAGGTGATCTGAAAAAAGATTTGCCAGTAAAGTTTTAACTTTATAAGAACACCAAAGTAAAGTTGCATAAGTGATACTGTCACAGTTCCCTTTTCAGGAAAGAAACAAGAAGTTCATAAGACAAGTCTCACTGTTCACTGCAGACACTATACATTCAGTTTAACCTTCCAAAGTTGATAAAGTCCTTTACAGTACAGTGTTTGTACTACAATGATCATAACATCTGCAAAAACAGTATATAATATAATGAGTTGTAAAAACTGTATGCTCACAAGCATGTTTTCAGCATCAAACTTAAATCTTACAAACAAGACATAAGTCACTAATAATTTTAGCTTGCATGCATGCCTATATATGTATAAGCATGTACCAGTATTATGTATTTTATTTGTAAATGTGTATATACATGCATGTATTATAGTGTTTGAATATATATATATATATGTATCTATATATATATATATATATATATATCGTGCCCAATAGGTAAACTTGGTTAATTAGCAAGAACTCATTTAAAATCAAGTCCTTTCTAAAATTATTAATATTTACATTAACATAAACAAAAAATATATATCTTTAAGCTTATAAGAGAATAAGTTTAAAGATATATTTTTTTATTTAGGTTAATGTAAAAATTAGTAATTTTGTACCAAAAGAACCTTAGAAAACTTATGTAACCTTATTATAACAAGTGCAATTTAATTTAGCCTAATCCAACTAAATATATTTTAGATAAGTTTAAACTAATTTAAAAATAAACAAACACAATGAAATACACCTACCATCCGACTTACGACCGAGTTCGGTTCCGAGAAACCGGTCGTAAGTCGAACTTTACTACTGAATATCAACAAAACATTTTTGTAATGACTTTATTTTATTGTTTTATTTTGGTATTTCATGTTTTACTTTACTTTTTATGCTGTTAGTACTGTATTTTATACTGTAAGGTTTAGGATAAACAGTGTACAACACAAATAGTTGTTTATTTCCCAGAAATTTGGCATAAAAAACACAGTCGTAAGTCGAGTGGTTGTAAGTCAAGCAGGTCGTAAGTCGGATGGTAGGTGTATATTTTTTTTTCTTATGTTCAAAAATTATTTTTGCAAAATTATCGCATACACAAATTTTCGCTTGCCTTATTTGGCAAAAAGAGCGTTGCTATTTAAGCCAAAATTGCAAGTTTTACCTCTTCAGCACGATTATATATATATATATATATATATATATATATATATATATATATATATATATATATATATATATATATATATATATATATATATATATATGCAAAACAACCACTCTGAAAGAATATAGAAATTCCAAGCGCTTTCGTGACTACTCACATTATGATAGTTCCTTGATAATGTGAGTAGTCACGAAAGCGCTTGGAATTTCTATATTCTTTCAGAGTTGTTGTTTTGCATATTCTGAAATCACCTGTTTACTGTGATCTTATTGCATATATATATATATATATATATATATATATATATATATATATATATATATATATATATATATATATATATATATATATATATATATATACTATAATGCTTAAAAGGCCGAGCTAGTCAATTACGTCAAACTGACCTAAAAATTGAAACTTTCCCAAATTTTCTTTTATGGGTTAATAGAGATTTTTTTTTATTGAATATGGTGTTAAAAAATTATTTTGGCCAAACCTAACTTAAAAACCTCACCTAACATAACAATTTTTTTTTAACCAAATTCTTCTAAATATATCATTGATTATTTAAAAATTATTTATTTTTACTTAAAATCTGTGATATATATATATATATTATTTTCGTTATATTCAGATTGATTTTTTGCAGATTTGTTGCATATTTTTTCACTCTGTTTATCAGGCAGAAATAACCCTTGCTTATTAGGCCAAACTTTCTGGTTTGGCTTATTTAGCATACATATACATAATATATATATATATATATATATATATATATATATATATATATATATATATATATATATATATATATATATATATATATATATGTGTGTGTGTGTGTGATTTCTCACATTTCATAATGTGAAAAATCACTTAAGTGCTTGGAATTTCACTACTTTTCACTATGGTTATTTTGCATATTGTGATATCACCTGTTTACTGTGTATATATATATATATATATATATATATATATATATATATATATTTTTTTTTTATATATATATATATATATATATATATATATATATATATATATATATATATATATATACATATATATTCTTCTTCTTTCAACACACCGGCCGTATCCCACCGAGGCGGGGTGGCCCAAAAGAAAAAAACGAAAGTTTCTCCTTTTACATTTAGTAATATATACAGGAGAAGAGGTTACTAGCCCCTTGCTCCCGGCATTTTAGTCGCCTCTTACAACACGCATGGCTTATGGAGGAAGAATTCTGTTCCACTTCCCCATGGAGGTAAGAGGAAATACACAAGAACACGAACTAGAAAGAAAATAGAAGAAAACCCAGAGGGGTGTGTATATATATGTTTGTATATGTATGTGTAGTGTGACCTAAGTGTAAGTAGAAGTAGCAAGATGTACCTGAAATCTTGCATGTTTATGAGACAGAAAAAAGGACACCATCAATCCTACCATCATGTAAAATGATTACAGGCTTCCGTTTTACACTCACTTGGCAGGACGGTAGTGGCTCCCTGGGCGATTGCTGTCTACCAACCTACTACCTAGGATATACATATATATATATATATATATATATATATATATATATATATATATATATATATATATATATATATATATATATATATATATATATATATATATATATATATATATATGTCGTGCCGAATATGTAAAACTGGTCAATTAGCAAGAACTCATTTAAAATTAAGTCCTTTCTAAAATTTTCTCTTATACGTTTAAAGATATATTTTTTTCATTAATGTTAATGTAAAAATTTTTAATTTTGCACCAAAAGAATCTTAGAAAACTTACCTAACCTTATTATAACAAGAACAATTTATTTTAGCCTAACTCAACTATATATATTTTAGATTTGTTTACAATAATTTAATACTAAACAAACACAGTGAAATATATTTTTTTCGTTAGGTTCAGAATGATTTTGGCTAAATTATTGCATACACAATTTTCACTTGTCCTATATGGCAAGATGAGCATTGCTATTTAAGCCAAGATCGCAAGTTCTGCCTATTCGGCACGACATATATATATCACATATATATATCACATATATATATATATATATATATATATATATATATATATATATATATATATATATATATATATATATATATATAGTGGTAGTCACGGCATTATGGCACCCCTCCCCCACACACATACCAAAACACAAACACGTACCATGAAAGATTATAATATACACCTACCATCCGACTTACGACCGAGTTCGGTTCCGAGAAAACGGTCGTAAGTCGAAATGGTCGTAAGTCGAACTTTACTACTGAATATCAACAAAACATTTTTGTAATGACTTTATTGTTTTATTTTGGTATTTCGTGTTTTACTTTACTTTTTATGCTGTTAGTACTGTATTTTATACTGTAAGGTTTAGGATAAACACTGTGTACAACACAAATAGTTGTTTATTTCCCAGAAATTTGGCATAAAAAACAGTCGTAAGTCGAGTGGTCGTAAGTCAAGCAGGTCGTAAGTCGGATGGTAGGTGTACATATGTTTGCACACTTACTGAGGCTTTAATACTTGGTGCTGCATCCTTTATGCTTAATCGCATCTCTCATCCGTGTAGGAAGACTCTCCTCTCACATAAATTCTTGAGGATTTGGGGAGGTATATTATTCCATGCCTCATGTAGAGCAGCCTCCAGCCACAGGATGGAACTGATATCCTTGCCCAATAAACTGTTTTACTACTGACCAGAGGTTCTCAATAGGGTTTAGGTCTGGAGAATTGCCTGGCCACTCATTAAAGAACCTCACTTCACAGTTCTTAAGCCACTGAACTACAGATTTGGCACATAGGCAACATTAAGGCAACTTTATTCCGAAACGTTTTGCCTACATAGTAGGCTTCTTCAGTCGAGTACAGAAAGTAGACAGGAGCAGTGGAGATGTGAAGATGATATAATCAGTCCATCACCCTTGAAGTCATAGATTTGAGGTTGTCAGTCCCTCAGCCTGGAGAAGTTCTGTTCCAAAGTCTGGAACTAACTGAAGATCGAGTGACAGTGTTGAGACTTAAATACTGTTGGAAGGAGAGGTGCAGAGTAGTAGTAGTGAGAATGTAGCCACTGAGAGGTCACGCCCCTCTCAGATCAAACAATTCTCACCTGAAAAAGTTGTCCAAGGTGTTTTCTCTTCTGTACCAAGATGCCATTGTGTTGCAGTGTCTGACAGAGTGAATATCAAAATGGTATACAATACCGACAGGTTGGTAGGTAAGACACATAGGCAACATTAAGGCAACTTTATTCCGGAACGTTTCGCCTACACAGTAGGCTTCTTCAGTCGAGTACAGAAAGTAGGCAGGAGCAGTGGAGATGTGAAGATGATATAATCAGTCCATCACCCTTGAAGTCATAGATTTGAGGTTGTCAGTCCCTCAGCCTGGAGAAGTTCTGTTCCAAAGTCTGGAACTAACTGAAGATCGAGCAACAGTGTTGAGACTTAAATACTGTCGGAAGGAGAGGTGCAGAGTAGTAGTAGTGAGAATGTAGCCACTGAGAGGTCACACCCCTCTCAGATCAAACAATTCTCACTTGAAAAAGTTGTCCAAGGTGTTTTCTCTTCTGTACCAAGATGCCATTGTGTTGCAGTGTCTGACAGAGTGAATATCAAAATGGTATACAATGCCATTGTGACACTGCAACACAATGGCATCTTGGTACAGAAAACACCTTAGACAACTTTTTCAAGTGAGAATTGTTTGATCTGAGAGGGATGTGACCTCTCAGTGGCTACATTCTCACTACTACTACTCTGCACCTCTCCTTCCGAATGTATTTAAGTCTCAACACTGTCGCTCGATCTTCAGTTAGTTCCAGACTTTGGAACAAAACTTCTCCAGGCTGAGGGACTGACAACCTCAAATCTACGACTTCAAGGGTGATGGACTGATTACATCGTCTTCACATCTCCACTGCTCCTGCCTACTTTCTGTACTCGACTGAAGAAGCCTACTGTGTAGGCGAAACGTTTCGGAATAAAGTTGCCTTAATGTTGCCTATGTCTCTTACCTATGTAATTATACAGGTTTATATACTAGTTTTTGGGAAGCACAATGAGCTCACCAACACTCTGAGTACTAAAACACCCCCAAACCATGAGCGAGTCTGGGTGTTTGGTGTTCCCACAGGTGTAGCGTGGGTCTAGCGGGTCACTACCTCTGGGCCATTACACATTCCCCACAGTTACAGGTGACAGTGAAGGTTGCTTCATCACTCCAAAGTACTTCAGGCCACTGTTGAGGACTCTAGTGAAGATATTTCTTTGCATAATCCAGACTGCATTTCTTCTGTGGCTTGGAGAGGATCGGTTTCTTAACCTGGCAGTGGCTATTGTAGCCCAGTTCTGACATATGTCTGTTAACAATTCTTACAGACACCTCAGAGAGAAGATGTGGGTTCTTGTCTTTCAATTCTCTAGCAGTTATCTTAGGTGTACTCTCTAACTGCTTCTTTAACACAATGAAGGTATGAACAGATGTCTTTGAGGGATCAGGCCAAGGTTGAGCAGATGGTAACTCGACACCTGGAGTTTACCTGGAGAGAGTTCCAGCGGTCAATGCCCTCACAGCCCGATCTGTGACCAGGCCTCCTGGTGGATCAGAGCCTGATCAACCAGGCTGTTACTGCTGGCTGCATGCAATTCAACGTACGAGCCACAGCCCGGCTGGTCAGGTACTGACTTTAGGTGGTTGTCCAGTGCCTGCTTGAAGACAGCCAGGGGTCTATTGGTAATCCCCCTTATGTATGCTGGGAGGCAGTTGAACAGTCTCAGGCCTCTGACACTTATTGTAATGTCTCTTAATGTGCTAGTGACACCCCTTTTGCTTTCGTTGTGAGTGATTTTCGTGTGCAAGTTCGGTACTAGTCCCACTAGGATTTTCCAGGTGTATATAATCATGTATCTCTCCTGCCTGCATTCCAGGGAGTACAGGTTCAGGAACTTCAAGCGCTCACAGTAATTGAAGTGTTTTATCTCCATTATGCATGCCGTGAAGGTTCTCTGTACATTTTCTAGGTCAGCAATTTCACCTGCCTTGAAAGGTGCTGTTAGTGTGCAGCAATATTCCAGCCTAGATTGAACAAGCGACCTGAAGAGTGTCATCATGGGCTTGGCATCCCTAGTTTTGAAGGTTCTTATTATCCATTCTGTCATTTTTCTAGCAGATGCGATTGATACAATGTTACTGTCCTTGAAGGTGAGATCCTCCGACATGATCACTCCCAGGTCTTTGACATTGGTTTTTCGCTCTATTTTGTGGCCGAAATTTGTTTTGTACTCTGATGAAGTTTTAATTTCCTCATGTTTACCATATCGGAGTAATTGAAATTTCTCATCATTGAACTTCATATTGTTTTCTGCGGCCCATTGAAAGATTTGGCTGATGTCCGCCTGGAGCCTTGCAGTGTCTGCAATGGAGGACACTGTCATGCAGATTTGGGTGTCATCTGCAAAGGAAGACATGGTGCTGTAGCTGACATCCTTGTCTATGTCAGATATGAGGATGAGAAACAAGATGGGAGTGAGTACTGTGCCTTGTGAAACAGAGCTTTTCACCATAGCTGCCTCAGACTTTACTTTGTTGACTACTACTCTTTGTGTTCTGTTTGTGAGGAAGTTATAGATCCATCTACCAACTTTTCCTGTTATTCCTTTAGTACGCATTTTGTGCGCTATTACGCCATGGTCACACTTGTCGAAGGCTTTTGCAAAGTCTGTATATATTACATCTGCATTCTTTTTGTCTTCTAGTGCATCTAGGACCTTGTCCTAGATGCCACCAACCTTGAAACGCTGCACCCAGTTCCTCACTAAACATTTACATACACCAACATTCTCCACTATTTCTTTTGTCTGGTGCCCAGTTTTGTGAAGCCCTATGATTTGAGTTATAATTTCAGGTGTTAGAGACTTCCTTTTACCCATAATCAAACATGTATAGCCCCAAAACCAAAGAAAACACTGGGCAAAAGATGGGGCAGATGAGAGACGTAAGTGCAACACTTCCTCTCACCATGGCAGCCAAGTGAGCACTGAGGAGTCACTGTGGAGTGTGGTGGCAGGCCGTGACATCATGCTAACGACTGCTACCCAGCATAATGCACTGACGAGAAAAGACACCCCTGTATAGTAGGCCTTTGATTTTCATCACGGCATTATGCCGGGGCGCTCACCCGGCATAATGCCATGACTAGCGCTATATATATATATTTTTTTTCCAACAAGTCGGCCGTCTTCCACCGAGGCAGGGTGACCCAAAGAGAAAGAAAATCCCCAAAAAGAAAATACTTTCATCATTCAACACTTTCACCTCACTCACACATAATCACTGTTTTTGCAGAGGTGCCCAGAATACAACAGTTTAGAAGTATATACGTATAAAAATACACACTATATCTCTCCAAACTGCCAATATCCCAAACCCCTCCTTTAGAGTGCAGGCATTGTACTTCCCATTTCCAGGACTCAAGTCCAGTTATATAAAATAACCGGTTTCCCTGAATCCCTTCACTAAATATTACCCTGCTCACACTCCAACAGATCGTCAGGTCCCAAATACCATTTGTCTCCAATCACTCCTATCTAACACGCTCACGCACGCTTGCTGGAAGTCCAAACCCCTTGCCCACAACACCTCCTTTACCCCCTCCCTCCAACCTTTTCAAGGACGACCCCTACCCCGCCTTCCTTTCCCTACAGATTTATACGCTCTCCATGTCATTCTACTTTGATCCATTCTCTCTAAATGACCAAACCTCCTCAACAAACCCTCTTCAGCCCTCTGACTGATACATTTATTAACTCCACACCTCCTAATTTACACACTCTGAATTTTCTGCATAATATTTACACCACACATTGCACTTAGATAGGACATCTCCACTGCCTCCAACCGCCTCCTTGCTGCAGCATTTACAACCCAAGCTTCACACCCATATAAGAGTATTGGTACTATTATACTTTCATACGTTCCCTTCTTTGCCTCCATAGATAACATTTTTTGCCTCCACATATACCTCAATACACCACTCACCTTTTTTCCTTCATGATTCTATGATTAACATCATCCTTCATAAATCCATCTGCTGATACGTCAACTCCCAAATATCTGAAAACATTCATTTCTTCCATACTACTCCTTCCCAATTTGATATCCAAATTTTCTTTATCTAAATCTCATCACCTTACTCTTTTCTATGGTCACTTTCAACTTTCTGCCTTTACACACATTCCCAAATTCGTCCACTAACCTTTGCAATTTTTCTTTAGAATCTCCCAAAAGCACAGTATCATCAGCAAAAAGTAACTGTGTCACTTCCCATTTTATATTTAATTCCCCATAATTTAATCCCACCCCTCTCCCGAGCACCCTAGCATTTACTTCTTTTACAACCCCATCTATAAATATATTAAACAACCATGGTGACATTACACATCCCTGTCTAAGACCTACTTTTACCAGGAAGTAGTCTCCCTCTCTTCTACACACCCTAACCTGAGCCTCACTATCCTCATAAAAACTCTTTACAGTATTTAGGAAATTACCACCTATTCCATACACTTGCAACATCTGCCACATTGCTCCCCTATCCACTCTATCATATGCCTTTTCTAAATCCATAAATGCAATAAAAACTTCCCTACCTTTATCTAAATACTGCTCACATATATGTTTCAATGTAAACACTTGATCTACACATCCCCTGCCCACTCTAAAACCTCCTTGCTTATCTGCAATTCTACATTCTGTCTTGCCTCTAATTCTTTCAATAATAATCCTACTGTACACTTTTCCTGGTATACTCAGTAAACTTATTCCTCTATAATTTTTACAATCTCTTTTGTCCCCCTTCCCTTTATATAAAGGGACTATACACGCTCTCTGCCAATCCCTAGGTACCTCCCCTATTTCATACATTTATTAAACAAAAATACCAACCACTCCAACACTATGTCCCCCCTTGCTTTTAATATTTCTGTCATGATCCCATCAGTTCCAGCTGCTTTACCCCCTTTCATTCTATGTAATGCCTCACGCACCTCCCCCACATTCACATCCTGCTCTTCTTCACTCCTAAAAGATGATATGCTCCCTGGCCAGTGCATGAAATTATCGCCTCCCTTTCTTCGTCGACATTTAAAAGTTCCTCAAAATATTCTCACCATATACCCAAAATCTCCATCTCCCCATCTATATATATATATATATATATATATATATATATATATATATATATATATATATATATATATATATATATAGATATATATATATATATACATGTATATATATATATATATATATATGCTGCTTGTGAGGCTAGTACACCAAATGGAGAGTAGAATGAAATTAGCTCAAAGACACCCACACCACCATATGTCCTTGAATGATGGTAAAACACCTAGCTCTGCTGAGTGCATCATTCTTGTAGGATTGCGTGGTCCCATGGGTCAGAGCGCCATGTGAGGTTTTCACTCACAATGAGGTGGGCCAAAACGACATGGGTTCGAATCCTCGGTTGGTCAGTGTTGTTATTGATATATATATAATCTGTTAGCTACCATTTTGTCCTAGGCACATGTCGATTAGACACTAGGCTTGTTGTATATGAGTGCGTGTATGCGCAAGTGTGTGTGTGTGTGTGTGTGTGTGTGTGTGTGTGTGTGTGTGTGTGTGTGTGTGTGTGTGTGTGTGTGTGTGTGTGTGTGTGTGTGTGTGCGAGCGTGTGCACACACGGGGGACAAGCCAAGAGGGGTGGAAATCTTGCACTGATAAGGTCGGTTGTCTACAGCTGTACTGCACACACACACACACATATAATTGGCATGATATATACATTATATATATATATATATATATATGCAATAAGATCACAGTAAACAGGTGATTTCAAAATATGCAAAACAACCACTCTGAAAGAATAGAGAAATTCCAAGCGCTTTTGTGACTACTCACATTATCAAGGAGTAGTCACGAAAGCGCTTGGAATTTCTCTATTCTTTCAGAGTGGTTGTTTTGCATATATATATATATATATATATATATATATATATATATATATATATATATATATATATATATATATATATATATATATATATTGCCAATAATTAAGCCAAACCAGTGAGTTAGGCCTAAATGGTAGCAAGAATGTTTTCTGCCCCATAATCAATGAAAATTTGTTTTTGTTAGAAATCTATGAAATTCAATCTGAACCTAACCAAAATAATACATATCACTGATTTTAAGTAACATGAAATCAATTACTGACCTATCATGAACACAGCTGAATATAGTAAAAAAAAAATTACATTGGGTTTAGGTAGGTTAGGTGAGGTTTCTGTGTTAAGTTTGACCCAAAAATACATCATTTTCAATGAAAAAAATATATCAATCTGTAAGTTTTTTTTTTTTTTGTAAAAGTTCAGTTTTAAAGTACAGTGGTCCCTCGCTTTTCGTAGTTCTCGGCAATCATAAATTTCGCCAATCATAGGGGTATTTTCGTATAAACATGGACTCGCTTTTCATAGGTTGACTCGCGAATAGTAGTTTGTCCGGGACGTGTAAGCACAGTGTGAGCCGGGGAGGCCTCCCTACCCAGCCAGTCTGGCATTGTTTACCAGTGAGTGAAGGTCCCCTCAAGTGCTCCTACGAAATATTTCATAATATTCCACTCATTTTAGTGCTTGCAAGTACTAAATAAGCTACCATGGCTCCAAAGAAAGCTCCTAGTGCCAAGCCTGTGGTAAAGAAGGTGAGAAATATGTACAGTGACAAAGTTTTGTACCATTTTAGGGAAGTGTTAAAGAGACGCCAGAAACAGAGCTCTCTCCACAGTTACTTTGCGAGACAGGACTAGAGTGACTCTCAAGGTGGTCCTAGTGGCATTAAGAAACAGAGAAGAGAAGCAACCCCAGAGAAGCAATTGGTACCTGAGGTGTTGCTGGAAGGGGATTCCCCTTCCAAACTGTAAACAATCCAATCTCTCTCCTCCTCCAGTCTCCCATACACTAAGAAGAATCTCCAATGAAGGTAAGTGTTATGCTGTTAATGTTTCATTCATCATTTCCCATTGTATTGTTTATGTACTACATGTATATTTCATTTAAAAATTTTTTTTGTTTTAATACTTCCGAGTGTCAGAAACGGATTAATTGTATTTACATTATTTCTTATGGGGAAAATTGATTCGCAAATCGTAAATTTCGTTTATAGTAGCTCCTCCAGGAACGGATTAATTACGAAAAACGAGGGACCACTGTAGTCCGGCCTATTCGGCAAATTTGGCCCATTAGGCACGATGTGCATGTATGTATATACATACACACACACACACATTTATATATATATATATATATATATATATATATATATATATATATATATATATATATATATATATATATATATATATATATATATGCAATAAGATCACAGTAAACAGGTGATTTCAGAATATGCAAAACAACCACTGTGAAAGAATAGAGAAATTCCAAGCGCTTTCGTGACTACTCACATTATCAAGGAACTATGAAAGTAAAGCATCCAAGGAAGGTATATAAGGGGTCTGGCGAACACCGTTGTGGGATCTGATAGTGAGGTGTTCGCCAGACCCTTTATATACCTTCCTTGGATGCTTTACTTTCATAGTTCCTTGATAATGTGAGTAGTCACGAAAGCACTTGGAATTTCTCTATTCTTTCACAGTGGTTGTTTTGCATATATATAATATATATATATATATATATATATATATATATATATATATATATATATATATATATATATATATATATATATACAGTGGACCCCCGCATAACGATTACCTCCGAATGTGACCAATTATGTAAGTGTATTTATGTAAGTGCGTTTGTACGTGTATGTTTGGGGGTCTGAAATGGACTAATCTACTTCACAATATTTCTTATGGGAACAAATTCGGTCAGTACTGGCACCTGAACATACTTCTGGAGTGAAAAAATATCGTTAACCGGGGGTCCACTGTATATATATATATATATATATTATATATATATATATAATATATATATATATATATATATATATATATATATATATATATATATATATATATATATATATATATATATATATATATATATATATATATATATATATATATATATATATATATATATATATATATATATATATATATATATATATATATATATGCAATAAGATCACAGTAAACAGGTGATTTCAAAATATGCAAAACAACCACTCTGAAAGAATAGAGAAATTCCAAGCGCTTTCGTGACTACTCACATTATCAAGGAACTATGAAAGTAAAGCATCCAAGGAAGCTATATAAGGGGTCTGGCCAGCACCTCACTATCAGATCCCACAACGGTTAAACACGTGACACGCGCCGACCCAACTTGGATAGGTCCTTTGCACAACTCACCCACAAACTATTCTACCCAAAAAAATTTAAAAATTATTATTTGTCCAGTGTATTATTAAATTCTTCCCAAATTTTATTAATTATAAATGGATCTAATTTATATAAACCAAAGGAGATATTCATATTATTGTCAAAACTGCTTTTTATGAAACAAGATTCAATTATATTCCTGTCGACCATGGACTTGCTTGATACTACTTTCTCAACTTTTTGAAAATCAATTGGATGGTTAAAATCTCTTACATGAATAAATAGAGCATTGGAATCTTGTCCAGTTCTAATGCTATATTTATGTTGTTTTAATCTTAGTTCGAGGTTTTTACCAGTTTGACCGTAATAAACTTTATCGCAAATTTTACAAGGAATCTTATAGACACATCCATCAGCATTTTGGGGGGAATTCTTTATCAAAAGTTTTTTTACTGTATCAAGATTTTTGAATACAACTTTAATATTAAAAGTCTTAAGAAGAGAAGGCATATCAACCAAGTTTTCATGGAAAGGGAGAACCAACATATTTTTAGTTGAATAAGGCTGGTTGTCCCTTTTTGGATTGTAAAAAGTATTTCTAGCAACTTTAAAAGATTTATCAATTACATTTCTTGGGTATTTTAAATCATTACCTATTTCATAAATTTTGGATATTTCCTCATCTATGAACTCAGGACTACAAATTCGTAAAGCTCTCAAAAACATTGATGAGAAAACAGACAGTTTGACTCTATCTTGATGCGAGGAATAATAGTGGACATAGGAACAGTTATTTGTAGGTTTTCTGTAAATTTTAAATTTGAATTCATTATTACCCTTAATAATTAAAACATCTAGAAAAGGCAATGAGTTCTTTTATTCAAACTCAACAGTAAAGTTTATAGAATGGGCTAAGCTATTTAATTTTCCAAGGAAATGGTGTATATTTACATTTTTGGGCATAAGACACAAAATATCATCAACATATCTGAACCATTTAGCTCTATTAGGGAGGATTGTGTTAAGCAACCTTATTTAAAAAAAATTCCATGTATAGGTTACTAAGAACAGGTGAAAGAGGATTTCCCATTGCCATACCAAACTTCTGAGTATAAAACTTATCATTAAATACAAATTTTGCATCAACAATGCAATCAAAAAAATTTAATAATGTTGAAATTGCAAAAGCCTTTTGTAACTTTGAAAAATTTTCTGATTTATCCTCTGATGAAATTAATATTAGTAAAGGAATGGTATATAGCTCTATGTTAAAACCAAACATTCCCAATTGCCCTCAAAGATTCTTTAAGTCTTATGATACACTTAATAACAATAAAAATTTGAGCCTTACTAAAGCAGACAAAATAAATGCAATAGTAATTATGAAAGAAAATGATTACCAAGAAAAAATGAATAATCTCTTAGATGATACTGAAACCTATTCTAAACTTAGGAAAAATCCCCTAGAAACTGTTAACAGCAATTTCAATAAAACAATAAAACTTCTACTGAAAGGCAAAGATGAATTAGTCAAACAATTTACTTCCACTAATCCATCTTTATCTTACATGTATGGACTAATAAAAACACACAAACCAGGGAATCCAGTCAGACCAATTATTAGCTCCATAGGATCAGTTTCATATAAATTATTCAAATGGCTTGTTGATATTTTGAGCCCTATTGTTGGCAAAATTTCTAACTTTAATGTTAAAAACAACATAGACTTGGTTGATAAATTAAGCTCCTTGACTGACTTAAATGATTTTAACATGGTTAGTTTTGATGTTACTTCCTTGTTTACGAAAGTTCCTGTTGATGATTTATTAAGTTTCTTATCTGAAGAACTCGTTAACTATGATTTACCATTACTAGTTCCTACTATCATTAAACTTGTTAAACTTTGCATTGTTGATGCAAAATTTGTATTTAATGATAAGTTTTACACTCAGAAGTTTGGTATGGCAATGGGAAATCCTCTTTCACCTGTTCTTAGTAACCTATACATGGAATTTTTTTTAAACAAGGTTGCTTAACACAATCCTCCCTAATAGAGCTAAATGGTTCAGATATGTTGATGATATTTTGTGTCTTATGCCCAAAAATGTAGATATACACCATTTCCTTGGAAAATTAAATAGCTTACCCCATTCTATAAACTTTACTGTTGAGTTTGAAGAAAATAACTCATTGCCTTTTCTAGATGTTTTAATTATTAAGGGTAATAATGAATTCAAATTTAAAATTTACAGAAAACCTACAAATAACTGTTCCATGTCCACTATTATTCCTCGCATCAAGATAGAGTCAAACTGTCTGTTTTCTCATCAATGTTTTTGAGAGCTTTATGAATTTGTAGTCCTGAGTTCATAGATGAGGAAATATCCAAAATTTATGAAATAGGTAATGATTTAAAATACCCAAGAAATGTAATTGATAAATCTTTTAAAGTTGCTAGAAATACTTTTTACAATCCAAAAAGGGACAACCAGCCTTATTCAACTAAAAATATGTTGGTTCTCCCTTACCATGAAAACTTGGTTGATATGCCTTCTCTTCTTAAGACTTTTAATATTAAAATTGTATTCAAAAATCTTGATACAGTAAAAAAACTTTTGATAAAGAATACCCCCCAAAATGCTGATGGATGTGTCTATAAGATTCCTTGTAAAATTTGCGATAAAGTTTATTACGGTCAAACTGGTAAAAATCTCGAACTAATATTAAAACAACATAAATATAGCATTAGAACTGGACAAGATTTCAATGCTCTATTTATTCATGTAAGAGATTTTAACCATCCAATTGATTTTCAAAAAGTTGAGAAAGTAGTATCAAGCAAGTCCATGGTCGACAGGAATATAATTGAATCTTGTTTCATAAAAAGCAGTTTTGACAATAATGTGAATATTTCCTTTGGTTTATATAAATTAGATCCATTTATAATTAATAAAATTTGGGAAGAATTTAATAATACACTGGACAAATAATAATTTTTAAATTTTCTTGGGTAGAATAGTTTGTGGGTGAGTTGTGCAAAGGACCTATCCAAGTTGGGTCGGCGCGCGTCACGTGTTTAACCGTTGTGGGATCTGATAGTGAGGTGCTGGCCAGACCCCTTATATAGCTTCCTTGGATGCTTTACTTTCATAGTTCCTTGATAATGTGAGTAGTCACGAAAGCACTTGGAATTTCTCTATTCTTTCCGAGTGGTTGTTTTGCATATATATATAGTATATATATATATATATATATATATATATATATATATATATATATATATATATATATATATATATATATATATTTATATATATATATTTATAGATGGGGTTGTAAAAGAAGTAAATGCTAGGGTGTTCGGGAAAGGGGTGGGATTAAATTATGGGGAATCAAATTCAAAATGGGAATTGACACAGTTACTTTTTGCAGATGATACTGTGCTTATGGGAGATTCTAAAGAAAAATTGCAAAGGTTAGTGGATGAGTTTGAGAATGTGTGTAAAGGTAGAAAGTTGAAAGTGAACATAGAAAAGAGTAAGGTGATGAGGGTATCAAATGATTTAGATAAAGAAAAATTGGATATCAAATTGGGGAGGAGGAGTATGGAAGAAGTGAATGTTTTCAGATACTTGGGAGTTGACGTGTCGGCGGATGGATTTATGAAGGATGAGGTTAATCATAGAATTGATGAGGGAAAAAAGGTGAGTGGTGCGTTGAGGTATATGTGGAGTCAAAAAACGTTATCTATGGAGGCAAAGAAGGGAATGTATGAAAGTATAGTAGTACCAACACTCTTATATGGATGTGAAGCTTGGGTGGTAAATGCAGCAGCGAGGAGACGGTTGGAGGCAGTGGAGATGTCCTGTCTAAGGGCAATGTGTGGTGTAAATATTATGCAGAAAATTCGGAGTGTGGAAATTAGGAGAAGGTGTGGAGTTAATAAAAGCATTAGTCAGAGGGCAGAAGAGGGGTTGTTGAGGTGGTTTGGTCATTTAGAGAGAATGGATCAAAGTAGAATGACATGGAAAGCATATAAATCTATAGGGGAAGGAAAGAGGGGTAGGGGTCGTCCTCGAAAGGGTTTTAAAGAGGGGGTAAAGGAGGTTTTGTGGGCGAGGGGCTTGGACTTCCAGCAAGCGTGCATGAGCGTGTTAGATAGGAGTGAATGGAGACGAATGATACTTGGGACCTGACGATCTGTTGGAGTGTGAGCAGGGTAATATTTAGTGAAGGGATTCAGGGAAACCGGTTATTTTCATATAGTCAGACTTGAGTCCTGGAAATGGGAAGTACAATGCCTGCACTTTAAAGGAGGGGTTTGGGATATTGGCAGTTTGGAGGGATATGTTGTGCATCTTTATACGTATATGCTTCTAAACTGTTGTATTCTGAGCACCTCTGCAAAAGCAGTGATAATGTGTGAGTGTGGTGAAAGTGTTGAATGATGATGAAAGTATTTTCTTTTTGGGGATTTTCTTTCTTTTTTGGGTCACCCTGCCTCGGTGGGAGACGACCGACTTGTTGAAAATATATATATATATATATATATATATATATATATATATATGTGTGTGTGTGTATATATATATATATATATATATATATATATATATATATATATATATATATATATATATATATATATATATATATATATATATATATATATATATATATATATATATATATATATATACATACATATATGTATATGTATATAAACAGTTTCGAAGTATGGAAATTGTATTTCTATGTAAGGGTGTGATAAGCCACTATGAACACAATCAGGCAATAATAACACATTTAAACACTGCTAGTTGGGTTGTCATATATCTTTTAGTTCCCTCCACTGTCTTTATTTCATTTCTGTGATCAGTATGTAATCAGAAAGCAGTCAGCCAGAATGGTAACCACCTGGTGGCAGTCACTGTTAAGCAGCAATCTCCAAGGGTCATCGAGCTTTATAACCATAATTTTTAAAGAGGTGGGCTGGCAAGCCAGCATAAGGCCTTGATCAGATGGCCAAAAGCTCCAGCTGAGGGTCGTCATATGACCCTAATTCGAAAATGAATTTTATAACTTTAAAATAATGTATTTTGACATTTAGGGTTTGATGATCCACTAGGAACTTCACCAACAGCACCACAAATGACAATAGAGAAAGTTACATAACAGGAACATGAAACCGAAGTGCCTTGACCCAGAGACAGGAACTTGTCAATGATGAGCTGGCTGCTTTCAATATGCGCTGCTCGTATGAGGGTTTGACCTTTATGCCTCTGCAGAGGCTCTCTTATTGCAGACCCTAAGTTGAGGCCCACATCTGTAACTAGATTATGACGACAGTCAACACCCTGGCTGGAAGAGAAATACTCTCCATTGAGGTCATTAATATTTACTCGAATGACCAGCCATTATTTTTTTTTTTTTTTGCATAGCCATATGCGTAATCCTACAGGAAATGCTCCTCAGATAACAAGGCTCCTCCAGGGGCTGCCTGCATGGTGCAGGCAGCCTTATCCTTGACTTTAACAATGAAATATTACCACCCAGGGCTGGGAAATCCCTGAAGTTACGATGACTGCAAATGTTCTGAAAGAGTGAGAAAGCCGCACCATACTGAATTTATGCTGATGTTGGTGATGATGTTGATGATGATGATGATGTGGTGCCTAAAAGGCAGGACAGCACAAAACAGAGCTGTTCATATCTGGAGTATACCTGGAAAGAGTTCCGGGGGTCAACGCCCCTGTGGCCTGGTCTGTGACCAGGCCTCATAACTGCCATATTTGAAAGGCAGAAGACAGAAACTTCAGAATCATGGCAAGAACCTAGACAGGAACAGATGGTACTAGAGAAGAAACTCTTCATGTCATACCTTATATGATTATGAAACAGCATGCAATCATATCTGCTGAAGAAAGATGCAGTGGGAGAATGACCAGGTCATACATTACACACTTTACTGTATACGAGGGCCCCACTTTACAGTGCTTCACTTTACAATGTTTCACTACTGCAGCAGTTTTCAATTATACCCATTTTTCATTTATTCAGATTTTTTACAACATATATATGCATTCAACATTCACTATAATCTATGGAAAAATATATTTTAAGGGTTTCAGCCGTACTAGTACGGCTTACGACCCAGGGTTTTTCACGTACTAATATGCCTAAATTCTAGCGCCCTCAAATCTAGTGGGAGAAAGCTGGTAGGCCTACATATGAAAGAATGGGTCTATGTGGTCAGTGTGCGCAGTATAAAAAAAATCCTGCAGCACACAGTGCATAATGAGAAATAAAAAACTTCGACCGTTTTTTTGGAATAAAACAGCGAATTTGCACTGCATTTTCATATGGTATTTATTGTTCTATTCTAGTTTTCTTGGTCTCATTTTATAGAATAGAAGACATATTACAGAAATTGAGATGATTTTGACTGGTTTTACAACGAAAAGTACCTTGAAATTGAGCTCAAAGTAGCAGAAATGTTCGATTTTTACCAAAGTTCAAAAGTAAACAAATCATGCCAAGCGTCCAATACACGTCAACTGGTGAGTCTAATATTCTTTCACAAGTGCGTCAATATTATTTATACCATTTTTTACACTAATGCAGTAGTCTGCATAGCAGTAAATCTTCTATTTTTTGTAAGAATAAAAATTCAAAGTAGAAAGCAAAATAATATAAGAGGGGCCTTGAGACGTGACTAATGAACAGATGAAATGTCATTTTAGTGTCAGGAACGTCTTTCTTGTTTATTCTGGACCCTATTCGGAAATTGGCATCTTTTGAAATTTATGTGAAATTGTCAAAATTGCTAAATTCTGACCACTGTACTGGATAGTTGAAATTGATAAATGGGTGGTTTCTTGCACTCATTCGATAGAAAAAATGGAGTTCTAGCGAAATATTCATGTTTTTTTGTCGACTAGTACAGTGGAATTGGCCGAAAATGGGGCTCAAAGTGGGCAAAATCGCCGATGCGTAAACATCGCCGAGACCGCTAACTTCGCGAGAGCATAATTCCGTAAGTTTTCCACCAAATTTCAAACTTTTGATGTCATTATGATCGGGAAAAGATTCTCTATCTTTTCATAAGAGAAAATTATTTTTTTTTTTTTAAATTTGGCCGACCCTGAGAACGAGTCTCGGAGAGGGCCTATCGACTCTCAAAGGGTTAATATATGATTGTGTAAACATGCTATCAGGCTTTTATATGCACTTGAGAGTGAAAAAAAGGATATGTTTTACTTTACAGTAGTAGCCTGGAACCTAACCTGCTGTATAAGTGGGGCCCCCCCTGTACTTTTAATTAATGTGAAAGGGAAGAGCCATGGCAACCTCCACTCCCTTTAGGCAAGGGACAGTATGTTTAATGCCTGCCAAATTTTCCTAGAGTAAAAATACCAAAAAGAGAATGATACAATGCACCTGTTTGGTACATGAATCCCTTTTGGGCAAACTCATTGATCCTGCAAGGATTTAAAACTGCTCAGACAAAGCCCCTTCTCATCCTGAAGGAATCTCAGAGTGAACTGGTTGTTAGAAGGTACAATTAGTCTTCTGTCTTTATATCCAGCTTAAATGATTGATTTGTACATCAGAATTGCTGTAAAACTCCATCAGTTTTCTTTGCCTTGTAAACCTTTTAACAGATGAGACAGATAACTCGTGAGGCTCTTCACTCTTCTTGGCACATGCAAAAGAAAGAGACAGATGCATCCCCTTTTCCAAAAGGACAGAATCCTCACCAAACTAAAGAAAAACAATGTTTTTAGAGCCAGAATGATGATGCTGAGTGATGGCTGAACAACTGTCTGACTGATCTACTGAAGTCAAGTTCTCAAGCAGAGATAATCCCCGATAATCCGCTCTCAGTGCCCTAGCTACAGGAGAGATGATGTGTAGGCTAAATACACAAATAATCTGCACATAAAAGAGAGGAGCTTACGACGACGTTTCGGTCTTACTTGGACCAATTTCAAAGTGTGATTTTGTAAATGGTCCAAGTCAGACTGAAACGTCGTCGTAAGCTCCTCTCTTTTATGTGCGGGTTATTTGTGCATCGTTATAGTCACGGTATTGTGCCTTTTTTTTGTTATTTATGTGTAGGCTAAGTTCATGCTAACTGGATGCCAATGAATAGGGTCATTATCTGGTTTGTGGTTGGTGATTCAAGATGCCAGTAATTGTGGTAAGGTAAGTCATGGAAACTGAACTTAGAAGACTCTGGACAAATCCCCCGAACACTAGACTGATATTTAAAAAAGGAAAAATCTCATTGTAAAAAAGGTAGAATTGCCAATAATATGTTAGGTAAAAGGACACATGTGCAACTGAGCTGTATAAACGAGGATAAAACCCTGACTATAGTTGCCAGTGAGAAGCTCTGTAGAGACATGAGTAGATACATGACCTGTGCAACCAAATGAAGCAAGACAAGGCATCCATTGTGAGGTCCATGAAAATGAAAGAGAAATGCCTGGTGTCAGTCACTGTTTCTATGACATACTCCCAAATGAAGTCTTGAACCAAAAGACACTAAACTGATAATGTGAGGACTGGGAAATGTCAGTGAGGAATAAATATGGTGTGCCCTTGAATAACAACTTCAACAAAATTAGCAGTCGACCAGGAAACAGCCTCACTGCAGAAAGGTCAGGTAGAACCAATATTATCCGATTATCTGCAACTAGAAGGCACCCGACTCCTTGAGGCCTGCATGGAATACCCAAGAGTGCCCCTGAAGCAGACATTAGCCATAGAAAGAAGTGTAATTCCTACACCAAAGGACGAGAGTGCGAAAAGATCCCTGGGAAAAAGAAAGTACTGTATATCAGGAACAAGCATATTTATCAGGCAACCTGAGTATCTTATGGGTAACTTTCTAGAATCAAAAGCTGGTTTATGCACAAGCCAATGGAGGAATCAATTCCAAAATTCAATGGAGTTCTGGAGCAGCCGAGGGTGAATCAAATTGTCAGAGTACACCCATTAAAGTATGTGATATGCTCACAGAGACATTAAAGACCAATAAAGCAACAAAGATGACTATAAATGTTAAGTGACCACTCTCCTGGTCCACAGTACTCTCATGGATACAAGAATCTCAAGAAAAAATCAATGTTAATTACCTACCTCATTCCTATAGCCTCCAAATGGCAGGATTAAAAACAAAAATTTTGAAAAAGGAAGAACAATCTGATGAAGGAGAATGGAAGAAGGTTGCTTAGAAGTTCTAGTTTTAGAGCAAACAGAAGAAGTATTGGCACCAAGACCACTGGTCGGTGAGTCCAGTAGGTGGATAATTTAGTTCGATCTGGATTCAATTAACAGGTAAACAAGAGAGAGCAGAGCCAGGAGGTCTACTAAGTTAAACATGTGAGATAGAAGGCTGGTTGCATTTATGCGCGCCATCAGATCCACCAGTGTTATTGTTGTGCTTTTAAAAGAGGTCGATAAAACAAGCAGAATTTTATTAAATAAATATTTGAATCAATTTTTTTCTAATGGATTAATATAACATAAGTTAGGCCACATAGGTAAAATTGGTCAATTAGTAAGAACTCATTTAAAATTAAGACCTTTCTAAATTTTTCTCTTATACATTTAAAGATATTTTTTTCATCTATGTTAATATAAAAATTAATAATTTTGTACAAAAAGAACCTCAGGAAACTTACCTAACCTTATTATAACATGTGCAATTTAATTTAGCCTAATCCAACTAAATATATTTTATGTAAGTTTACAATAATTGAATAATAAACAAACACAATGAAATACATTTTTTTTTTCGTTAGCTTCAGAATGATTTTTATAAAATTATTGTATACACAAATTTTCGCAAGAAGAATGTTGCTGTTTAAGCCAAAAACGCAAGTTTTACTTATTCGGCACCACACACACACACTTATATATATGCAATAAGATCACAGAAAACAGGTGATTTTAAAATATGCAGAACAACCACTATGAAAGAGTAGTGAAATTCCAAGCGCTTTCGTGACTACTCACATTGTAAATGACAATGTGAGTAGTCACGAAATATATATTTATTTTTTTTTTTTTTTTTTATTATCACACCGGCCGATTCCCACCAAGGCAGGGTGGCCCGAAAAAGAAAAACTTTCACCATCATTCACTCCATCACTGTCTTGCCAGAAGGGTGCTTTACACTACAGTTTTTAAACTGCAACATTAACACCCCTCCTTCAGAGTGCAGGCACTGTACTTCCCATCTCCAGGACTCAAGTCCGGCCTGCCGGTTTCCCTGAATCCCTTCATAAATGTTACTTTGCTCACACTCCAACAGCACGTCAAGTATTAAAAACCATTTGTCTCCATTCACTCCTATCAAACACGCTCATGCATGCCTGCTGGAAGTCCAAGCCCCTCGCACACAAAACCTCCTTTACCCCCTCCCTCCAACCCTTCCTAGGCCGACCCCTACCCCGCCTTCCTTCCACTACAGACTGATATACTCTTGAAGTCATTCTGTTTCGCTCCATTCTCTCTACATGTCCGAACCACCTCAACAACCCTTCCTCAGCCCTCTGGACAACAGTTTTGGTAATCCCGCACCTCCTCCTAACTTCCAAACTACGAATTCTCTGCATTATATTCACACCACACATTGCTCTCAGACATGACATCTCCACTGCCTCCAGCCTTCTCCTCGCTGCAACATTCATCACCCACGCTTCACACCCATATAAGAGCGTTGGTAAAACTATACTCTCATACATTCCCCTCTTTGCCTCCAAGGACAAAGTTCTTTGTCTCCACAGACTCCTAAGTGCACCACTCACTCTTTTTCCCTCATCAATTCTATGATTCACCTCATCTTTCATAGACCCATCCGCCGACACGTCCACTCCCAAATATCTGAATACGTTCACCTCCTCCATACTCTCTCCCTCCAATCTGATATTCAATCTTTCATCACCTAATCTTTTTGTTATCCTCATAACCTTACTCTTTCCTGTATTCACCTTTAATTTTCTTCTTTTGCACACCCTACCAAATTCATCCACCAATCTCTGCAACTTCTCTTCAGAATCTCCCAAGAGCACAGTGTCATCAGCAAAGAGCAGCTGTGACAACTCCCACTTTGTGTGTGATTCTTTATCTTTTAACTCCACGCCTCTTGCCAAGACCCTCGCATTTACTTCTCTTACAACCCCATCTATAAATATATTAAACAACCACGGTGACATCACACATCCTTGTCTAAGGCCTACTTTTACTGGGAAAAAATTTCCCTCTTTCCTACATACTCTAACTTGAGCCTCACTATCCTCGTAAAAACTCTTCACTGCTTTCAGTAACCTACCTCCTACACCATACACTTGCAACATCTGCCACATTGCCCCCCTATCCACCCTGTCATACGCCTTTTCCAAATCCATAAATGCCACAAAGACCTCTTTAGCCTTATCTAAATACTGTTCACTTATATGTTTCACTGTAAACACCTGGTCCACACACCCCCTACCTTTCCTAAAGCCTCCTTGTTCATCTGCTATCCTATTCTCCGTCTTACTCTTAATTCTTTCAATTATAACTCTACCATACACTTTACCAGGTACACTCAACAGACTTATCCCCCTATAATTTTTGCACTCTCTTTTATCCCCTTTGCCTTTATACAAAGGAACTATGCATGCTCTCTGCCAATCCCTAGGTACCTTACCCTCTTCCATACATTTATTAAATAATTGCACCAACCACTCCAAAACTATATCCCCACCTGCTTTTAACATTTCTATCTTTATCCCATCAATCCCGGCTGCCTTACCCCCTTTCATTTTACCTACTGCCTCACGAACTTCCCCCACACTCACAACTGGCTCTTCCTCACTCCTACAAGATGTTATTCCTCCTTGCCCTATACACGAAATCACAGCTTCCCTATCTTCATCAACATTTAACAATTCCTCAAAATATTCCTTCCATCTTCCCAATACCTCTAACTCTCCATTTAATAACTCTCCTCTCCTATTTTTAACTGACAAATCCATTTGTTCTCTAGGCTTTCTTAACTTGTTAATCTCACTCCAAAACTTTTTCTTATTTTCAACAAAATTTGTTGATAACATCTCACCCACTCTCTCATTTGCTCTCTTTTTACATTGCTTCACCACTCTCTTAACTTCTCTCTTTTTCTCCATATACTCTTCCCTCCTTGCATCACTTCTACTTTGTAAACACTTCTCATATGCTAACTTTTTCTCCCTTACTACTCTCTTTACATCATCATTCCACCAATCGCTCCTCTTCCCTCCTGCACCCACTTTCCTGTAACCACAAACTTCTGCTGAACACTCTAACACTACATTTTTAAACCTACCCCATACCTCTTCGACCCCATTGCCTATGCTCTCATTAGCCCATCTATCCTCCAATAGCTGTTTATATCTTACCCTAACTGCCTCCTCTTTTAGTTTATAAACCTTCACCTCTCTCTTCCCTGATGCTTCTATTCTCCTTGTATCCCATCTACCTTTTACTCTCAGTGTAGCTACAACTAGAAAGTGATCTGATATATCTGTGGCCCCTCTATAAACATGTACATCCTGAAGTCTACTCAACAGTCTTTTATCTACCAATACATAATCCAACAAACTACTGTCATTTCGCCCTACATCATATCGTGTATACTTATTTATCCTCTTTTTCTTAAAATATGTATTACCTATAACTAAACCCCTTTCTATACAAATATATATATATATATATATATATATATATATATATATATATTTATTTATATATATATATATGCAGGTCTCCCTCAACATTCGCGAGGGTTAGGGGATCAAGAGCCTCGTGAATGTTGAAAAACCGTGAATGTCTGGTGCCCCAATACTATATTGTAGGGAAATATGTTACAATACTGCTTCCTTAACTTGTTGAACCATGAATAATCATAAAATACATGAAAACGTCGTAAATTGTACTAAATATATACATGTTATGCTTTAATAATGTATGTTATTTAATAACATGTATGTTAACAACATGTATGTTATTAAATAACACAGACTCCACTACTGCCTCCACCACTGCGAGTCCCTACTACCCTCCCTCCGACCCTCGCAACTGGCAGCCAGCCCTCCCACCACTCAGTGTGGTGAGTGTTTTGTTTGTTCATTATTTGCTATTAAACTACAGAATAAATAATGTAAACTCATCCATGACTGCATATTGGAATGGCTATTAGGAAAGGTATTAGAAGGTGACATCATGTGTTTACTCTTGAACACTGCAAAGAATTGAACATTTCTGCTATTGCTAATAATAACAATTATAATAATAATAATAATAATAATAATAATAATAATAATAATAAATACGATATAATTGAAGAAGGAAATTGTACAAAAATACGAGGGAGTGGTTGACACATCGTCAGTGTGACTTTGTTTATGCTGGAGTGAACATTAGTCTCCCTGCTCTTCCAAACATTTCACAATAATTCAGCAGTTGAGGCAGTGGTATTTAATAACATATATGTTATAAATAATAATAGTACATGTTATTATTAATAACATGTATTATTAATAACATGTATTATTATTAACATGTATGTATTTAATAACACATATGTTATAAATAATAATATTACATATTATTAATAACATGTATTATTATTAACATGTATGTTATTAAATACCATTGCCTCAATCACTGCCTCTACCACTCCAGTCACACTCAATCTACAAGCACCAAACACAATGAATTATTGTGAAATGTTTGGAAGAGCAGGGAGACTAATGTTCACTCCAGCATAAACAAAGTCACACTGACGATGTGACAACCACTCCCTCGTATTTTTGTACAATTTCCTTCTTCAATTATATCATATTTATTATCATTATTATCATTAGTATTATTATTACTACTACTATTGTTATTATTAGCTGAAGCAGAAATGTTTAATTCTTTGCAGTGTTAAAGAGTAAACACATGATGTCACCGTCTAATACCTGTTCGAATAGCCATTCCAATATGCAGTCATGAATGGGTTTACATTATTTATACTGTAGTTTAAGAGCAAATAAAGAATAAACAAAACAATCACCACACTGAGTGGTGGGAGGGCTGGCTGCCAGTTGCGGGGGTCGGAGGGAGGGTAGTAGGGACTCGCAGGTGGCGGGAAACTTAAATATGATTTGGTGGCTGGGAATTTGGCAGTTGGGAATTCGCGAATGTGTGAAGCCCGTGAAAGTTGAAAACGTGAATGTTGAGGGAGACCTGTATGTGTGTGTGTGTGTGTGTGTGTGTGTGTGTGTGTGTGTGTGTGTGTGTGTGTGTGTGTGTGTGTGTGTGTGTGTGTGTGTGTGTGTGTGTGTGTATATATATATATATATGTATATATATATATATATATATATATATATATATATATATATATATATATATGTATATATATATATATATATATATATATATATATATATATGCAAAACAACCACTCTGAAAGAACAGAGAAATTCCAAGTGCTTTCGTGACTACTCACATTTTCAAGGAACTATGAAAGTAAAGCATCCAAGGAAGGTATATAAGGGGTCTGGCCAACACCTCACCATCAGATCCCACAACGGTTAAACACCTGACGCGCGCCGGCCCAACTGGACAGGTCCTTTGCCACAACCCACCAACAAACTATTCTACCCAAGAAAATTTTAAAAATTGTTTTTTGTCCAGTGTATTATTAAATTCTTCCCAAATTCTATTAATTATAAATGGATCTAATTTATATAAACCAAAGAAAATATTCATATTATTGTCAAAACTGCTTTTTATGAAACAAGATTCAATTATATTCCTGTCGACCATGGACTTGCTTGATACTACTTTCTCAACTTTTTGAAAATCAATTGGATGGTTAAAATCTTTTACATGAATAAATAGAGCATTGAAATCTTGTCCAGTTCTAATGCTATATTTATGTTGTTTTAATCTTGGAGACCTGGAGTTTACCTGGAGAGAGTTCTGGGGGTCAACGCCCCCGTGGCCCGGTCTGTGACCAGGCCTCCTGGTGGATCAGAGCCTGATCAACCAGGCTGTTACTGCTGGCTGCATGCAAACTAACGTACGAGCCACAGCCTTGCTGGTCAGGAACTGACTTTAGGTGCTTGTCCAGTGCCAGCTTGAAGACTACCAGGGGTCTGTTGGTAATCCCCCTTATGTATGCTGGGAGGCAGTTGAACAGTCTCAGGCCCCTGACACTTATTGTATGGTCTCTTAACGTGCTAGTGACACCCCTGCTTTTCATTGGGGGGATGTTGCATCGTCTGCCAAGTCTTTTGCTTTTGTAGTGATTGATTTTCATGTGCAAGTTCGGTACTAGTCCCTCTAGGATTTTCCAGGTGTATATAATCATGTATCTTAGTTCGAGATTTTTACCAGTTTGACCGTAATAAATTTTATCGCAAATTTTACAAGGAATCTTATAGACACATCCATCAGCATTTTGTGGGGAATTCTTTATCAAAAGTTTTTTTACTGTATCAAGATTTTTTAATACAACTTTAATATTAAAAGTCTTAAGAAGAGAAGGCATATCAACCAAGCTTTCATGGTAGGGGAGAACCCACATATTTTTAGTTGAATAAGGCTGGTAGTCCCTTTTTGGATTGTAAAAAGTATTTCTAGCAACTTTAAAAGATTTATCAATTAAATTTCTTGGGTATTTTAAATCATTACCTATTTCATAAATTTTGGATATTTCCTTATCTATGAACTCAGGACTACAAATTCGTAAAGCTCTCAAAAAGCGTTTGGAATTTCTCTATTCTTTCAGAGTGGTTGTTTTGCATATTCTGAAATCACCTGTTTACTGTGATCTTATTGCATATATATATATATATATATATATAAATATACAGTGGACCCCCGGTTAACGAACTTTTTTCATTCCAGTAGTATGTTCAGGTGCCAGTACTGACCGAATTTTTTCCCATAAGGAATATTGTGAAGTAGATTAGTCCATTTCAGACCCCCAAACATACACGTACAAACGCACTTACATAAATACACTTACATAATTGGTCGCATTTGGAGGTGATCGTTAACCGGGGGTCCACTGTATATATATATATATATATATATATATATATACAGCCTAGGTAGTAGGTTGGTAGACAGCAACCGCCCAGGGAGGTACTACCGTCCTGCCAAGTGAGTGGTCTGTAATTGTTTTACATGATGGTAGGATTGCTGGTGTCTTTTGTCTGTCTCATAAATATGCAAGATTTCAGGTACGTCTTGCTACTTCTACTTACACTTAGGTCACACTACACATACATGTACAAACATATATATACACACCCCTCTGGGTCTTTCTAGTTCTTGTTCTTGTTTATTTCCTCTTATCTCCATGGGGAAGTGGAACAGAATTCTTCCTCCGTATATATATATATATATATATATATATATATATATATATACAGTGGACCCCCAGTTAACGATATTTTTTCATTCCAGAAGTATGTTCAGGTGCCAGTACTGACCGAATTTGTTCACATAAGGAATATTGTGAAGTAGATTAGTCCATTTCAGACCCCCAAACATACACGTACAAACGCACTTACATAAATACACTTACATAATTGGTCGCATTCGGAGGTAATCGTTATGCGGGGGTCCACTGTATATATATACAGTGGACCCCCGGTTAACGATATTTTTTCACTCCAGAAGTATGTTCAGGTGCCAGTACTGACCGAATTTGTTCCCATAAGGAATATTGTGAAGTAGATTAGTCCATTTCAGACCCCCAAACATACACGTACAAACGCACTTACATAAATACACTTACATAATTGGTCTCATTCGGAGGTGATCGTTATGCGGGGGTCCACTGTATAGGTAGACAGCAACCACCCAGGGAAGTACTACCGTCCTGCCAGATGACTGTGAAACAAAAACCTGTAACTGTTTTGCATGATGGTAGGATTGCTGGTTTTCTTTTTCTGTCTCATAAACACGCTAGATAACAGGGATATCTTGCTACTCCTACTTACACTTTGCTCACACTTCACAGACACGCACATGCATATATATATATATACATACATCTAGGTTTTTCTCCTTATTCTAAATAGCTCTTGTTCTTTTTTATTTCTTCTATTGTCCATGGGGAAGTGGAAAAGAATCTTTCCTCCGTAAGCCATGCGTGTCGTATGAGGCGACTAAAATGCCGGGAGCAATGGGCTAGTAACCCCTTCTCCTGTATACATTTACTAAAAAAGAGAAGAAGCAAAACTTTATAAAACTGGGTTGTTTAAATGTGCGTGGATGTAGTGCGGATGACAAGAAACAGATGATTGCTGATGTTATGAATGAAAAGAAGTTGGATGTCCTGGCTCTAAGCGAAACAAAGCTGAAGGGGGTAGGAGAGTTTCAGTGGGGAGAAATAAATGGGATTAAATCTGGAGTATCTGAGAGAGTTAGAGCAAAGGAAGGGGTAGCAGTAATGTTAAATGATCAGTTATGGAAGGAGAAAAGAGAATATGAATGTGTAAATTCGAGAATTATGTGGATTAAAGTAAAGGTTGGATGCGAGAAGTGGGTCATAATAAGCGTGTATGCACCTGGAGAAGAGAGGAATGCAGAGGAGAGAGAGAGATTTTGGGAGATGTTAAGTGAATGTATAGGAGCCTTTGAACCAAGTGAGAGAGTAATTGTGGTAGGGGACCTGAATGCTAAAGTAGGAGAAACTTTTAGAGAGGGTGTGGTAGGTAAGTTTGGGGTGCCAGGTGTAAATGATAATGGGAGCCCTTTGATTGAACTTTGTATAGAAAGGGGTTTAGTTATAGGTAATACATATTTTAAGAAAAAGAGGATAAATAAGTATACACGATATGATGTAGGGCGAAATGACAGTAGTTTGTTGGATTATGTATTAGTAGATAAAAGACTGTTGAGTAGACTTCAGGATGTACATGTTTATCGAGGGGCCACAGATATATCAGATCACTTTCTAGTTGTAGCTACACTGAGAGTAAAAGGTAGATGGGATACAAGGAGAATAGAAGCATCAGGGAAGAGAGAGGTGAAGGTTTATAAACTAAAAGAGGAGGCAGTTAGGGTAAGATATAAACAGCTATTGGAGGATAGATGGGCTAATGAGAGCATAGGCAATGGGGTCGAAGAGGAATGGGGTAGGTTTAAAAATGTAGTGTTAGAGTGTTCAGCAGAAGTTTGTGGTTACAGGAAAGTGGGTGCAGGAGGGAAGAGGAGCGATTGGTGGAATGATGATGTAAAGAGAGTAGTAAGGGAGAAAAAGTTAGCATATGAGAAGTTTTTACAAAGTAGAAGTGATGCAAGGAGGGAAGAGTATATGGAGAAAAAGAGAGAGGTTAAGAGAGTGGTGAAGCAATGTAAAAAGAGAGCAAATGAGAGAGTGGGTGAGCTGTTATCAACAAATTTTGTTGAAAATAAGAAAAAGTTTTGGAGTGAGATTAACAAGTTAAGGAAGCCTAGAGAACAAATGGATTTGTCAGTTAAAAACAGGAGAGGAGAGTTATTAAATGGAGAGTTAGAGGTATTGGGAAGATGGAGGGAATATTTTGAGGAATTGTTAAATGTTGATGAAGATAGGGAAGCTGTGATTTCGTGTATAGGGCAAGGAGGAATAACATCTTGTAGGAGTGAGGAAGAGCCAGTTGTGAGTGTGGGGGAAGTTCGTGAGGCAGTAGGTAAAATGAAAGGGGGTAAGGCAGCCGGGATTGATGGGATAAAGATAGAAATGTTAAAAGCAGGTGGGGATATAGTTTTGGAGTGGTTGGTGCAATTATTTAATAAATGTATGGAAGAGGGTAAGGTACCTAGGGATTGGCAGAGAGCATGCATAGTTCCTTTGTATAAAGGCAAAGGGGATAAAAGAGAGTGCAAAAATTATAGGGGGATAAGTCTGTTGAGTGTACCTGGTAAAGTGTATGGTAGAGTTATAATTGAAAGAATTAAGAGTAAGACGGAGAATAGGATAGCAGATGAACAAGGAGGCTTTAGGAAAGGTAGGGGGTGTGTGGACCAGGTGTTTACAGTGAAACATATAAGTGAACAGTATTTAGATAAGGCTAAAGAGGTCTTTGTGGCATTTATGGATTTGGAAAAGGCGTATGACAGGGTGGATAGGGGGGCAATGTGGCAGATGTTGCAAGTGTATGGTGTAGGAGGTAGGTTACTGAAAGCAGTGAAGAGTTTTTACGAGGATAGTGAGGCTCAAGTTAGAGTATGTAGAAAAGAGGGAAATTTTTTCCCAGTAAAAGTAGGCCTTAGACAAGGATGTGTGATGTCACCGTGGTTGTTTAATATATTTATAGATGGGGTTGTAAGAGAAGTAAATGCGAGGGTCTTGGCAAGAGGCGTGGAGTTAAAAGATAAAGAATCACACACAGGGTGGGAGTTGTCACAGCTGCTCTTTGCTGATGACACTGTGCTCTTGGGAGATTCTGAAGAGAAGTTGCAGAGATTGGTGGATGAATTTGGTAGGGTGTGCAAAAGAAGAAAATTAAAGGTGAATACAGGAAAGAGTAAGGTTATGAGGATAACAAAAAGATTAGGTGATGAAAGATTGAATATCAGATTGGAGGGAGAGAGTATGGAGGAGGTGAACGTATTCAGATATTTGGGAGTGGACGTGTCAGCGGATGGGTCTATGAAAGATGAGGTGAATCATAGAATTGATGAGGGAAAAAGAGTGAGTGGTGCACTTAGGAGTCTGTGGAGACAGAGAACTTTGTCCTTGGAGGCAAAGAGGGGAATGTATGAGAGTATAGTTTTACCAACGCTCTTATATGGGTGTGAAGCATGGGTGATGAATGTTGCAGCGAGGAGAAGGCTGGAGGCAGTGGAGATGTCATGTCTGAGGGCAATGTGTGGTGTGAATATAATGCAGAGAATTCGTAGTTTGGAAGTTAGGAGGAGGTGCGGGATTACCAAAACTGTTGTCCAGAGGGCTGAGGAAGGGTTGTTGAGGTGGTTCGGACATGTAGAGAGAATGGAGCGAAACAGAATAACTTCAAGAGTGTATCAGTCTGTAGTGGAAGGAAGGCGGGGTAGGGGTCGGCCTAGGAAGGGTTGGAGGGAGGGGGTAAAGGAGGTTTTGTGTGCGAGGGGCTTGGACTTCCAGCAGGCATGCGTGAGCGTGTTTGATAGGAGTGAATGGAGACAAATGGTTTTTAATACTTGACGTGCTGTTGGAGTGTGAGCAAAGTAACATTTATGAAGGGATTCAGGGAAACCGGCAGGCCGGACTTGAGTCCTGGAGATGGGAAGTACAGTGCCTGCACTCTGAAGGAGGGGTGTTAATGTTGCAGTTTAAAAACTGTAGTGTAAAGCACCCTTCTGGCAAGACAGTGATGGAGTGAATGATGGTGAAAGTTTTTCTTTTTCGGGCCACCCTGCCTTGGTGGGAATCGGCCAGTGTGATAATAAAAAAAAAAAAAAAATAATAATATATGCAAAACAACCACTCTGAAAGAATAGAGAAATTCCAAGCGCTTTCGTGACTACTCACATTATCAAGGAACCTTGATAATGTGAGTAGTCACGAAAGCGCTTGGAATTTCTCTATTCTTGCAGAGTGGTTATTTTGCATATTCTGAAATCACCTGTTTACTGTGATCTTATTGCATATATATATATATATATATATATATATATATATATATATATATATATATATGCAAAACAACCACTGTGAAAAAATAGAGAAGTTCCGAGCACTTTCGCGACTACTCACATTTTCAAGGAACAATGAAACTAAAGCATCAAAGGAAGGTATATAAAGGGGCAGCCCACACCTCACTATCAGATCCCACAACAACGAAACACCTGACACGAGACAGCAGGCCCGCCGGCCGAACTAGACAGGTCCTTCATACAACCCACCAACAAACTATTCTACTCAAGAAATAAGATATTTAAAAAATTATTATTTGTCCAATGTATTATTAAATTCTTACAAATTCTATTATTTATAAATGGATCTAATTTATATAAATAAATTATACATTATGGAGCCTACCCATCAACCTTTTATCCACCAATGCATAATCTAGCAAACTACTTTCATTGCAGGCTATATCATACCTTGTACATTTATTTATCCTCTTTTTCATAAAATATGTATTACTTATTACCAAACCTCTTTCTACACATAGCTCGATTAAAAGCTCCCCATTTTTATTTAACCCTGGCACCCCAAATTTACCTACTACTCCCTCCACAACATTTGTGTGTGTGTGTGTGTGTGTGTGTGTGTGTGTGTATACTCACCTAGTTGAGGTTGCAGGGGTTGAGTCCAAGCTCCTGACCCCGCCTCTTCACTGGTCGCTACTAGGTAACTATCCCTGAACCGTGAGCTTTATCATACCTCTGTTTTAAGCTATGTATGGATCCTGCCTCCACTACATTGCTTCCCAAACTATTTCACTTCCTGACTACTCTGTAGCTGAAGAAATATTTCCTAACATCCCTGTGATTTATCTGTCTCTTCAACTTCCAACTGTGTCCCTTTGTTGCTGTGTCCCATCTCTGGAACATCCTGTCCTTGTCCACCTTGTCAATTCCTCTCAGTATTTTGTATGTCGTTATCATGTCCCCCCTATCTCTCCTGTCCTCCAGTGTCGTCAGGCTGATTTCCCTTAACTTTAACCAGGGTGGTCCAAAAGGAAATATTAAATTTTCTCCTTACAAATTTAGTAATATATACAGGAGAAAGGGTTACTAGCCTCTTGCTCCCAGCATTTCAGTCACCTCCTATGACATGCGTGGCTTACGGAGGAAGAATTCTGTTCCACTTCCCCATGGAGATAAGAGGAAATAAACAAGAACAAGAACTAGAAAGAAAATAGAAGAAAACCCAGAGGGGTATGTACATATATCCTTGTACATGTATGTGTAGTGTGACCTAAGTGTAAGTAGAAGTAGCAAGATGTACCTGAAATCTTGCATGTTTAAGAGACAGAAAAAAGGACACCAGCAATCCTACCATCATGAGATATGATTACAGGCTTTCGTTTTACACTCACTTGGCAGGAGGGTAGTACCTCCCAGGGCGGATGCTGTCTACCAACCTACTACCTATATATATATATATATATATATATATATATATATATATATATATATATATATATATATATATATATATATATATATATATAGATATATATATATATATATATATATATATATATATATATATATATATATATATATACAGTGGACCCTCGCCTAACGATATTAATTGGTACCCGAGAACAAATATCGTTAGGCGAGTTTTTTAGCGTTAGTCGAGACAAAATGTTAGCGTCAAAATGTATCGTTAGCCGAATTTAACGTTATGCAATGCGTTCGTTAGGCGAGGGTCCACTGTGTATATATATATATATATATATATATATATATATATATATATATATATATATATATATATATATATATATATATATATATATATATATATATATATATATAGGTAGTAGGTTGGTAGACAGCAACCGCCCAGGGAGGTACTACCGTCCTGCCAAGTGAGTGTAAAACGAAAGCCTGTAATTGTTTAACATGATGGTAGGATTGCTGGTGTCCTTCTTTCTGTCTCATAAACATGCAAGACTTCAGGTACGTCTTGCTACTTCTACTTACACTTAGGTCACACTACACATACATGTACAAGCATATATATACACACCCCTCTGGGTTTTCTGCTATTTTCTTTCTAGTTCTTGTTCTTGTTTATTTCATCTTATCTCCATGGGGAAGTGGAACAGAATTCTTCCTCCGTAAGCCATGCGTGTTGTAAGAGGCGACTAAAATGCCAGGAGCAAAGGGCTAGTAACCCCTTCTCCTGTATAAATTACTAAATTTGAAAAGAGAAACTTTTGTTTTTCTTTTTGGACCACCCTGCCTCGGTGGGATACGGCCGGTTTGTTGAAAGAAAGAATATATATATATATAGATATACGTAGTAGGTTGGTAGACAGCAACCGCCCAGGGAGGTACTACCGTCCTGCCAAGTGAGTGTAAAATGAAAGCCTGTAATTATTTTACATGATGGTAGGATTGCTGGTGTCCTTTTTTTTGTCTCATGAACATGCAAGATTTCAGGTACATCTTGCTACTTCTACTTACACTTAGGTCACACTACACATACATGTACAAGCGTATATATACCTACCCCTCTGGGTTTTCTTCTATTTTCTTTCTAGTTCTTGTTCTTGTTTATTTCCTCTTATCTCCATGGGGAAGTGGAACAGAATTCATCCTCCGTAAGCCATGCGTGTTGTAAGAGGTGACTAAAATGCCAGGAGCAAGGGGCTAGTAACCCCTTCTCCTGTATATATTACTAAATTTGAAAGGAGAAACTTTCGTTTTTCCTCTTGGGCCACCCCGCCTCGGTGGGATATGGCCGGTGTGTTGAAAGAAAGAAAGATATATATATATATATATATATATTCTTTCTTTCAACACACCGGCCGTATCCCACAAAGGCAGGGTGGCCCAAAAGGAAAAACGAAAGTTTCTCTTAAATTTAGTAATTTATATGGAAGAAGGGGTTACTAGCCCCTTGCTCCCGGCATTTTAGTCGCCTCTTACAACACGCATGGCTTACGGAGGATGAATTCTGTTCCACTTCCCCATGGATATATATACTAGAAAGAAAATAGAAGAAAACCCAGAGGGGTGTGTATATATGTGCTTGTACATGTATGTGTAGTGTGACCTAAGTGTAAGTAGAAGTAGCAAGACGTACCTGAAATCTTGCATGTTCATGAGACAGAAAAAAGGACACCAGCAATCCTACCATCATGTAAAACAATTACAGGCTTTCGTTTTACACTCACTTGGCAGGACGGTAGTACCTCCCTGGGCGGTTGCTGTCTACCAACCTACTACCTATATATATATATATATATATATATATATATATATATATATATATATATATATATATATATATATATATATATATATATACAGTACTGTAATTTGGCTTAACTAGTAAGAATAGTTTTGGAATAAATAAGCTTCAATACAGAAAGAAATTTTACGTATGTTAGGTAGTCTGTAAACTTTTTCAACTATTTTTTGCAACACTGACTTGAAAATGCTTGCAAATCAAGCAAAAACATTGTCATTTATAAAATTTCCAGACTATGTTAAAGTGTCAGGTTTTTCAAATTTCTTATACATATACCATTCCAGTTATAATAAATTGTTTTGACAAATAAACTGAGCTCTCATTAATGTTATCTATAATTCAATAAAAATCATTATTTGCTTCATCAAATTAAATTATTTCAATGATGAATGTTTAATACTGTATTTATTTGACAGTGATCTTACCTATATCAGCCAGTGTTAACCACTAAGATGTTTGTCAAGTATTACTATGTCCACAGATCTATGTCTGTATCAGCCAGTGTTAACCACTAAGATGTTTGTCAAGTATTGCTATGTCCACAGATCTATGTCTGTATCAGCCAGTGTTAACCACTAAGATGTTTGTCAAGTATTACTATGTCCACAGATCTATGTCTGTATCAGCTAGTGTTAACCACTACGATGTTTGTTATGTATTACTACGTTTATATATATATATATATCTCAATAGCAACACTAAGACTACCCAAGGAATCGAACCCATGATGCTTTGGCCTGCCGCATGGTGATTCAAACCTGTACACTCTATGTCAAAGCATTCAGTAGCTGAGTGGCGAAAGTACTGTGTACTACGATACAGAATGTGCAGGTTCGAATCCTGCTGTGGATTGAGAGATAATGTTTGTTAAAATAAATATATACATATGTTATTTATTCTGCAATATTTCTGCCTGCACACACACACAAACATGATAAAGCTCATGGAGCACGGAGTGTTCCTCCATTCTTATGTTCTTATGTAATAATGACCAGGGAAGAGGTGGGGCCATGACTTTGGGGTAATTGCTAGAGTGATTTTCGTGTTTTCACTGGATGTTTCTTGGTTCCAGCATAAACTGGAAGTTTAGGGTCTGTTTAATACCAGAAGTTGCTAACAATAAACAAGGCATCAAACTGGCCAGAAATGGTAGATTTTGTTTTTTGCTATCTTGTCTACAATTATTTTTTATGGTTTGATAGTTCATGGTGATACCTTTGGTAGCCAAAATACAAGAGAAAATCCTGTGAAAAGGCCAAGAAACCCTGATATATATATATATGCAGGCACTATATGTCCTGTCCTTTGAAGGTGCAGCCCTTGATGCTGGTGAAGAGTTTTTGATGCAAGCTACTGTTAGTAAGGCTTTCCTTCCTTGGAACTAATGCGATTGCTTCCCATTCCTCAAGTAATTCCACATCCCCTTCTGGTGATAACATGAAACACATCCCTTTCTGGTGATAACATGAAGCACATCCCCTTCTGGTGATAACATGAAGCACATCCCCTTCTGGTGATAACATGAAGCACATCCCATTCTGGTGATAACATGAAGCACATCCCCTTCTGGTGATAACATGAAGCACATCCCCTTCTGGTGATAACATGAAGCACATCCCATTCTGGTGATAACATGAAGCACATCCCCTTCTGTGATAACATCAAGCACATCCCCTTCTGGTGATAACATCAAGCACATCCCCTTCTGGTGATAACATCAAGCACATCCCCTTCTGGTGATAACATCAAGCACATCCCCTTCTGGTGATATCAAGCACATCCCCTTCTGGTGATAACATCAAGCACATCCCCTTCTGGTGATATCATCAAGCACAAAAAGTTGCGAAATTAATTCATCAGAAAAGACTTACTCATGAAATTGGAGAAAGGAGTAAGTATTAAAAAATCTAAGATAAAAATTTCATGCTTTATTTAGAAAGTGATTGTCTGATATCCATAGAAAACTGAACATTACATGGATTTAAAAAAAAAAAAAAGACACTGTGCCCTGTCAAAGGTCTCTCCAAATGAACTATGAAAATGTCTTTTCGTAGAAGCATTAAGGTATAATGAGCACTAGTTAATGAGAGGAAATAATTTGCATACGAGACAAAACAAAACTAGTATCTAGAACTTCATCCTTCATATTACACTGTATTCTCTTTCACACAAAAATATCAACATCCTCGTTTTACTTAATTGTTCTTATGTCTGTTTACTTATCTTTAGAAATATTATTTATATTTTTTGAACTTCATCTTCCTGATGACAGTTATTTTTCATGCTGGAGGGATTATTGTATATTTCAACCTCCAACTGAGGTCCTCTTCAGCAGATACATAACAATGAGGAAACATGTTTTATAGTGGATTTAGGAGTGGGAGAGCGCATGAAAATTTCAGAGTGGCATTGCATCGAAGTGTGGAAGTCATATTGTGGTGGCAGAGTTTGTCTTGGGTCGTCATATGCTACTTGTTACTCCAAACATCTCGAGGTGCCAATTCCTCTAGGACTGTGTAGGTCTAGAAATATCTAGTCCAATACAATTTAAACTTTCAATTAAATTTGGTACCAGGATTATTTTTTAATCACTGTAATTTTTTTCATTTCCATCGTCCTTTAGAGATGCTGGAATTTGGCTTGGAGTTAATTAAGGCAGCTTCGATAGTTCAATGTTTGTAGGAGTCTTCTGCTCCCTGAATGATGTTTGTCTATTTCCTGTTAATTGCATGTTGGAACAGCATCGAGTTTTCTTTTCTATATCCAAGGGACCTCTTGTTCCAGTGTGTCTATAGTGCAACCTGCCTTATCACATATACAGGTCAGCAGTTGTTGCCAGGAATCTGATAAAAGTCAGGGCATCTAATACGACAGAAATGTATCATATGAAGCACCTGGAATATATGAAATAAAAAAATTCTGTGTTGTTTGGAAATCTAATGACAACTGAAGGTAGGGGGTGGAATCGCTAGGCTTCCAGCGCCTCCCACTTCAGGGTTTCACAGTCAATATTTGCTACCTCCCCCCGCAGCCATTTCTCAGATTGACTTTTTTTTTATTGAGAATATGAATACCACTTGCTTCATGCTGTCAGATGCGTGACACCAGTTTATTTTATTTTGTCAGTATCAGTTAATTACACATGGATATAGTCTGCTATATATTAATCTAACCTAACCAAGAATGACAAATATTTCACAGGTGGTGCCATTCAGGTATACAGAAATACAAGTACAGCAATTTGGAAGAAAGTGAATGCTGTAACTAGAGTAGAGATTGCTTTCAAAGCTGAGAGAAATCCCTAATTTGAGTTTCCTGACTGCATTTAACCCTTTGGGGGTTTCGGACGTACTAGTACAGCTTACGACCCAGGGTTTTTGACGTACTAGTATGCCTAAATTCCAGTGCCCTCAAATCTAGTGAGAGAAAGCTGGTAGGCCTACATATGAAAGAGTGGATCTATGTGGTCAGTGTGCGCAGTATAAAAAAAATCCTGCAGCACACAGTGCGTGATGAGAAAAAAAAACTTTGACGATCTTTTTGGATTAAAATAGGGACTTTGCACTTTATTTTCGTATGGTATTTATTGTTGTATTCTAGTTTTCTTGGTCTCATTTTATAGAATGGAAGACATATTACAGAAATTGAGATGATTTTGACTGGTTTTACAATGAAAAGTACCTTGAAATTGAGCTCAAAGTAGCAGAAATGTTCGATTTTTACCAAAGTTCAAAAGTAAACAAATCATGCCAAGCATCCAATACACATCAACTGGTGAGTCTTATATTCTTTCACAAGTGGACTGATATTATTTATACCATTTCTACACTAATGCAGTAGTCTGCATAACAGTAAATCTTCTATTTTTTGTAAGAATAAAAATTCAAAGTGGAAAGCCAAAGAAATATAAGAGGGGCCTGGGGATGTGACTAACAAACAGAGAACTTGTTATTTTAGTGCGAGGAATGTCTTTCTTGTTTATTCTGGACCCTATTCGGAAATTGGCATCTTTTGAAATTTGTGTGAAATTGGCAAAATTGCTAAATTCTGACCACTTTATTGGATAGTTGAAATCGGTAAATGGGTGGTTTCTTGTACTCATTCGATAGAAAAAAATGGAGTTCTAGCAAAATAGTTATGATTTTTGTCGACTAGTACAGTGGAATTGGCCGAAAATAGGGCTCAAAGTGAGCAAAATCACCGATGCGTAAACATTGTCGAGACCACTAACTTCGCGAGAACATAATTCCATAAGTTTTCCATCAAATTTTATACTTTTGGTGTCATTATGATCGGGAAAAGATTCTCTATCTTTTCATAAGAAAAAAAAAATTTTTTTTAAATTTTGGCGACCCTGAGAACAAGTCTCTGAGAGGGCCTGGCGACCCCCAAAGGGTTAATACCCTCTCCTCTGCCAGCTGAGCTTTATGATGACTCTCCATCCCAGGATATGGTTCAAGAATGTCTGATAATTAAACTCATTGCTAATGTGGTGTAGGACCCACGTCTACTGCCCTCCACTGTGGAGATTGACAAACCTGGGTCACGGATTTTGTCCTACTCTATAAGGGTCAACAACAAGTTTGAGGACAATGGGGGACTACAGCATCCTAGTGGTTCTGGCCTCAAAGTGCATCCCTATTTTACAAAGCCCCAGGCCCAATGGAGGGTCTTCCGGGATATTCAGGACCTGGTCTTATCCTGGGCAAGAAGCCAGAAAGAACCTCTTCATTAATAAAGAAAAGACCAAGGTATAGAGCAAGATTGTATGTTGATCTTTGACTCCAGAACTCCATCGTGCCACTGGCTTGATAAAGCTCAATATAGTTATATATTGATGCAGTAAAAGCTTGCTGTGCATCTGTCTTTTCTTTAACCCTTTGGGGGTCGGCAGGTCCTCTCAGAGACTTGTTCTCAGGGTCGCCAAAATTTAAAAAAAAAAAAAATTATTTTTCTTGTGAAAAGATAGAGAATCCTTTCCCAATCATAATGACACAAAAAGTATGAAATTTGATGGAAAACTTACGGAAATATGCTCTTGTGAATTTAGTGGTCTCGAAGATGTTTACGCATCGGCGATTTTGCCCACTTTGAGCCCTATTTTCAGCCAATTCCAGTGTACTAGTCAACAAAAATCATAACTATTTCACTAGAACTCCATTTTTTCTATCGAATGAGTACAAGAAACCACCCATTTACCGATTTCAACTATCCAATACAGTGGTCAGAATTTAGCAATTTCACACAAATTTCAAAAGATGCCAATTTCCGAAGAGTCCAGAATAAACAAAGACATTCCTGGCACTAAAATAACATTTCCTCAATAAACAAGAAAGACATTCCTCGCACTAAAATAACAAGTTCTCTGTTTGTTAGTCACATCCCCAGGCCCCTCTTACATTTCTTTTGCTTTCCACTTTGAATTTTTATTCTCACAAAAAAATAGAAGATTTACTGTTATGCAGACTACTGCATTAGTGTAGAAATGGTATAAATAATATCAGCGCACTTGTGAAAGAATATTAGACTCACCAGTTGACATGTATTGGACGCTTGGTATGATTTGTTTACTTTTGATCTTTGGTAAAAATGGAACATTTCTGCTACTTTGAGCTCAATTTCAAGGTACTTTTCATTGTAAAATCAGTCAAAAATCATCTCAATTTCTGTAATATGTCTTCCATTCTATAGAATGAGACCAGGAAAGTTGAATACAATAATAAATACCATACGAAAATACAGTGCAAAGTCGCTATTTTAATCCAAAAACACGGTCAAAGTTTTTTTTTTTCTCATTACACACTGTGTGCTGCAGGATCTTTTTTATACTGCACACACTGACCACACAGACCCATTCTTTCATATGTAGGCCTACCAGCTTTCTCTCACTAGATTTGAGGGCACTAGAATTTAGGCGTACTAGTACGTCAAAAACCCGTGCGTAAGCCATACTAGTACGGCCGAAACCCCGAAAGGGTTAATACTGTTGGCAGTAAGCCTTTATATCCAGGCTTGTCATTACCTTTTTCAAGTTCAATTCTTGTTCTGCTTTTAACCACACTAGGTATCCATTTTTTTTGCAAGGGCTCACGGACCGTGGACTATCTCCTCTGTAGGGGTTCTGATATCTCACTTGTCTCCCTCTGGTCTAGAACTCAACAAGCTTTACCTCTCAAAAAGATAAAACTTTGTCCAGAGTAGTTCTACCACATTTCCTTGTGTTCTGGCATTAACAGTCTTTCCTTGGATGGTTTGACAGCAAGTCCTGTTGTCTCCTTATGCTTCTGTCATGATTGTCTTCGTTACCCATAGCCGGTAATGTAGATAAATGGTTAAGACAACTGACAAGTTGATAAATTAGACACATGTGAAACACTTAGGTATCTTCATTGAGGAAATTTTTCACCACACAGTAGTTTCATGAGTCCTATACAAAGAAGAATGGTGAAGATCAGGAGTTTTGAGGTAATCAGTCCTTTAGCCAGGAGTTGATGCAATCAGTCCATCAATCTTGAAAAGACTGATGGATTGATTCCATCAATCTTGAAAAGACTGATGGACTGATTACATCGACTCCAGGCTGAGGGACTGATTACTTCAAAACTCCTTCTGATCTTCACCATTCTTCTTTGTATAGGACTGATGAAGCCAATGTGTAGCTAAACATTTCCTCAATAAAGATACCCAAGTGTTGCACATGAGTCTAATTTACCAACCCATAGTAGGTGTTTTATCCTTTCCTATACAGCCAAGAAAGCTTACTCATAGGGTCAGTGTGGGACATGCTTTTTAGCTTCAATTCTACAACTCTACACACACATTATTCTCCCTTCTGGATGGGACAAGCTTCTATTAGGCGAAGATACCTTCAGATTGAACAACTGACCACTGGATCCTCTCAAAGTCGAGGTTGTGCCTCTCTGTCATTCATAGGACTGGAACAATCCAGCTCACGAGTTTCCTCATATACCATCCTCAGAGTACTCACATTACAACATCCTGCAAGGGCTAAGGAGCTATTCGATTTTGCCAGTCTCACTCTCAACAATCCTTCGGTCACAGAGCTTAGTGTGACCCTATTCTATTCTTCTTCCAATCACTGTCTACTGGGCAGAGGCTGGTACCCAACAGTTATAGTTATTGCAGATGTAGGTCATCACAGCATAAGGGGACATTAAGATCCTACTAGTTTGCTTATTTCTGGATAGTAAAGAAAATGGAACATATCAAACAAAAAAGGTAGTAGTCCTCCTAGCTAAACTCAGAGCAAGATGCCTACGTTCCACCTGAGTCAGTAACAAGTTTACCCACATAGTTGCATAAATTTTCACTGTGGAAACAAGAAGCTGTTTGGTGTTCCTACCAATGAAGCCCACAGCAGGCATGAAAGGAAGATTATTATTATTATTATCATCATAAAACAAAGTGCTAAACCTACAAGGGTCAAAAGGAAGAATAAATTTATCCCAAAACTAAAATAGGGAAAATTTTCTTAATAATATCTGAGGCAAATGAAGATGTGAAGCCATCACCAAGATCAGTGCACAAGTCCACACACCAGGATGTCTGGCTTTACCTATTTCTGTCCTTCCACAAGAAGCAATGCCTGTATTGTATAGGTTAGAGACAATACAGTTTTTCTCCTCACATTTATGCAAACATCAGATTCTTTTTGTATGTGACGGAATCCTGCAATGCCTGTGTCTGACCAGTTGGCATGCATTCAGCAGTTCCACCATCCTCCCTCCCACATTCAAAGGAAATATAAGGCCTTTATCAGTGGTCAAGCCCGCCTTCCTTGCAGTCCTGTGTTTGGATCTCAACTTAATAGTTTGATCTGGCAATTGTTCTCCTCTAATTCAGATATGGCATCCCAGACTAGACCATCATCCCCATTCTCTTCTCTCTTGAAAAAGTTTTTATCCTCTTATGAGAGACATCCATATCTTCTCACATGTGTTAAGATGACTAGACATCTTTATAAATATTTTTCCTTGTCTCCTACTATTCTCACTTATGGGCAATCTTGTTTAGGAATCTTTCAATCCCAAGGGATTATCGGCACACTCAGCTAAGGGACATGTCCCTGTCCCTCTTCGCTCATCAGTATAAAATGGGTAGCTGGTTATTAGTCGATTGGTGTGGGTCGCACCAATCGACTAATAACCTAATTTGCCTGAAATGCTCTACATAACAAGAGGCTTTCTATATAGTAGTATGTCACTGATGTTAGCTATGGACTGTATACCTTGAACATGTACTTGTAGAAATAAAATTATTATTATTATTATTATAGGAGCATTACCTTCTCTCCCAATGTCTCTTCTTTATATATGGTTTAGCAGGGTAGCAAAAGTGCCATTTTATGTGTGTAGGGAATTCATGCTTCAGTGGCTCTTCTCTTCCACATCAGTGTTATAGGAAAGCACAACACACATGACCTTCTAGCCTTGTTAGAGGTTAGAATGTATCCTCAACACTTGTTAGTGCTTGTGTCTACCTAGTCCAGTCTAATACATATCAATGATTAATAATGTCATGATGTTAGGACGACACTCACTTGTGCAGAGTTCTTGATGGGCTTCCAGGATTTCTTCTCTCTTACTTCAGCCTTCCTCTTAACATTTGTCTTGAATTCTTGATAGAGCATTCTACCCGTGCTCAGAACAGCAAGGTGTTTCAGAGCTCGTGCACATGGGAAAGCATTATACCTAAGAAAAGGTGTACAGAATACAACTGCCTTCCTAAGAACATACGTATTAATACAAAGGTTGTTTGGAGGGTACAGTCTCATATCTGGACACATTTAAGAATTATTACTCTCTGTTTAACCTATCTCCACACCTGTCTCCACCGGGATCAGGGCCAACCCTTAGGGAAGTGCAGCTGGCAAAACATACATAAGCTCCAATAAAAAGAGCCTTTTATTTTCAGGCTTAGATCATGAGGCACAACTTTCAGCTATTTACAGACGGTGTGGAAGTGGAGGAAAAAATCTTCCTTGTTAATGAAGTAACAGAATCCTAACCAACAATGAACCATTTTATTTGACTATTAAATAAATATGTTGTCTCATAATTCTAGAATTTTGTCAACCAAATCGTATTTATACAGTAAATAATCCACCGTGCTTAATCTTTCACAGAAAATGACATCTAATTTCCCTTTTCATTTTTTCGTCAGTGACAAAGAAAGGTAACAAACGACTAATGTTCACGAGTACTAAACATATTCCTTCTCCATGTTTAACTATCTTCGCCAGTCACAGTAACTAGTACTGAACACTCAACAAATATCATGGAATAGGTGGAGACTGAACCCGTTCCATAATTTGCTTGCAATCGTGTTATTAAGATTTCATAAATCCTTCAGCAAACTTAAATTAAGAGCCATTTTTGTACTCAACAATGAGTCGAAATCGTCTCAGACTCATGGTTGTTTTATCAGTTCTTGGAGTACAAGCAAGACATGGCAATTTTGACAATAGAAGAATAGGCCAGTGATTGCCCAAAATATATTTTCACCTGAACCAGAATAAATAGAAGTCTTTCTGTTCATTACTTGTCCTAAAAAAAACAATTACAGCTACTGATCTCATCCCCAGTGATGGATTTCCGTTAAACAGCCGACATAATATACAGAAGTCATACACACTGGTTAACTCCGGGATAAGTGCCTCTATAAGCTCTGTGATTATGTAAAGAACCAATGAACAATATTCCATAAAGTTAAGTTCTAATTTTGTCAATATAAAATAATGGTTGCAAAAACGTTTCGATCCACCCTTGAACATGTTTTATGTATGTATGTATGTATGTATGTATGTATGTATATATATATATATATATGGGTGTGTATATATATATATATATATATATATATATATATATATATATATGGGTGTGTATATATATATATATATATATATATATATACAGGAAGGCCCCGCTTTACGGCGTTTCACTTTACGGCGTTCCGCTAATATGGACATTTCAAATTATGACCAAAACTCGCTATACGGCTCCCCCCACCTGACTTTCTAATACGGTCACCGTGCCCCACCCTGTTTGTTTACATTCTCCGTGAGCTCAGTAAGCACTAAGTCTCTCCATTTTGTCTGGAAACTCCAAAATTTCAAGTTTTTAAAAGTTATTTCATATTTTATATATACTCTGATAATTATACTTATGTATACCTGTACCTAAATAAACTTACATACTGTGCTGGCATGCAGGTACACATTAAAATTGGTAAGTGTCTTATGTCTCCAGACGTCATATTAGTAATGATAATAATAATCATCGAGTCATTTAAATGTCGTATATTACGTTAATATACACATTTTCATTAATCCATCCATGATATTTTTTTCAAAATTATATAATAAACACGATGCATAACATATAAATAAGATAAATACACCCCACAGTAGAATAAATAAACATAAATGTGAGATGTGGTAGCAGACGACTTGCACAAGTGACGCCATATTAGAAATGATAATAACAATACTCACCGAGTCTCATTAAATGTCGTATATTACGGTAATATACACATTTTCATTAATCCATCCATGATATTTTTTTCAAAATTATATAATAAACACGATGCATAACATATAAATAAGATAAATACACCCCACAGTAGAATAAATAAACATAAATGTGAGATGTGGTAGCAGACGACTTGCACAAGTGACGCCATATTAGAAATAATAATAATAACAATACTCACCGAGTCTCATTAAATGTCGTATATTACGTTAATATACACATTTTCATTAATCCATCCATGATATTTTTTTTTAAATTATATAATAAACACGATACATAACATAAAAAGATGATAAATACACCCCACAATAGAATAAATAAACATAAATATAAGATGTGGGAGCCACATAACTTGTACAAGTGACGGCAAGAATAACATTTTCTCTAATCTAACATAAGAGAAAATGTGTTACTGGGGGTAACTGTAGAAAATTATTCCTTTCGTATGTATGTAAGTAAGTTTATTCAGGTATACACAAATACAGTTACATAGATTATCATACATAACAACATACGTGTAGAGAACCTAGGATAACCCAAAAAAGTCAGTGTGACTTATTTCCATTGCCTTCACTCAGAGCTTCATTTCTTCTCAAAATGATGTTACATGAGAATGGGAGTGTTCTTCTTTATTAATTCTACCGTATCAATGTAGAGACAACCTGTACACAATGTAACTTGTACACAAACCAGACGTGTACACTTCGTTTGTTTACAAAACTTACCTTCGCCTGGTTTGTTTACATAACTCTGCGCCTGCCCCCTCTCATGTACTCATTCTTTCTCTCTCTCATTTATTCGCTTTTATCTCATTTACTTACTCCTGACCCTACATTAAGACTACAAATATTTTAAGGTAAGTAATGAGTGAACTGTATATACATTTTATCGCTCTGGGATGCTTAAATATCATAGAATAGTATGTGTGGGTGGGGTGGCCTGGTAAGGTAGCCTGGCTATTACCATACGTACCACACTTGATTTCTTACAATAAATACTACTTGTCTCACCCTAGATTAAGACTATAAATATTTTAAGGTAAGTAATGAGTGCACTATGTGTGTATTGTACTTTTTTATTGTTTTTTGATGCCTGGTTCTATTGCTAACTTAATATATGTTAGTGTAAACTTGTTATCTAGTGTTTGTATGCATTTATAAGTGGAAAAAAAGGGTGTTCCACTTTACGGCGATTTCCGCTTTACGGCGGTAGCCTGGAACCTAACCTGCCGTATAAGTGGGGCCCTCCTGTATATATATATATATATATATGTGTGTGTGTGTACATATACATATATATATATATATATATATATATATATATATATATATATATATATATATATATAAATATAAATATACAGTGGACCCTCGACCAGCGATGGCATCGATTAACGATAAATCTGACTAGCGATACATTTTATCGCAAAAATTTTGCCTCGATTAGCGCTAAAAAACTCGACCAACACTATTCCTTCTGTCTGAGATGCGTCCACTTCTGGCCAGTGTTTACAAGCCAGCCAGCCACCGCGGTCGCTTCCAAGCATACAATCGGAACATTTCATATTATCACAGCCTTTGTAGTGATTGCACCTGCAAAATAAGTCACCATGGGCCCCAAGAAAGCTTCTAGTGCCAACCCTACAGCAAAAAGGGTGAGAATTACTATGGATATGAAGAAAGAGATCATTGCTAAGTATGAAAGTGGAGTGCATGTCTCCGAGCTGGCCAGGCTGTACACAAAACCCCAATCAACCATCGCTACTATTGTGGCCAAGAAAATGGCAAGCAAGGAAGCTGTTCTTGCCAAAGGTGCAACTATGTTTTCAAAACTGAGGTTGCAAGTGATAGAAGATGTTGAGAGACTGTTACTGGTATGGATAAACGAAAAACAGATAGCAGGAGATAGCATCTCTCAAGCGATCATATGTGAAAAGGCTAGGAAGTTGCATGACGATTTAATTAGAAAAATGCCAGCAACTAGTGGTGATGTGAGTGAATTTAAGGCCAGCAAAGGTTGGTTTGAGAGATTTAAGAATCGTAGTGGCATACATAGTGTGATAAGGCATGGTGAGGCTGCCAGTTTGGACCAAAAAGCAGCTGAAAAATATGTGCAGGAATTCAAGGAGTACATAGACAGTGAAGGACTGAAACCTGAACAAGTGTTTAATGGTGACACTGACAATGTTGTGAAACACGTTAGGAATGTCATAAAGGAACGGGAGGTAAAGGCCTCTAAGGGCAGATATGTTGTGCGACAGAGGTCCAGTGACTCTCAAGCTGGTCCTAGTGGCATTAAAAGAAGGGAAGTAACCCCGAAAGAGGACTTGCCACCTCAAGTCCTAATGGAAGGGGATTCCCCTTCTAAACACTAAGATCACCAACACACTCCCCTCTTCCCATCCCATCAATCATCACCAAATCTTCAATAAAGGTAAGTGTCATGTAACTGTGCATGTCTTCTTCAGTTTGTGTGTATTAAAATTAATATTTCATGTGTTAAAATTTTTTTTTTCAATACTTTTGGGTGTCTTGCACGGATTAATTTGATTTCCATTATTTCTTATGGGGAAAATTAACTTGACTAACGATTATTTTGACTAAGGATGAGCTCTCAGGAACGGATTAATAGCGTTAGTCAAGGGTCCACTGTACATGTATATATATATATATATATATATATATATATATATAATATATAATATATATATATATATATATATATATTATATATATATATTATACAGTGGTCCCTCGCTTTTCGTAGTTCTCGGCAATCGTAAATTTCGCCAATCATAGGGGTATTTTCGTATAAACATGGACTCGCTTTTCATAGGTTGACTCGCGAATAGTAGTTTGTCCGGGACGTGTAAGCACAGTGTGAGCCGGGGAGGCCTCCCTACCCAACCAGTCTGGCATTGTTTACCAGTGAGTGAAGGTCCCCTCAAGTGCTCCTACGAAATATTTCATAATATTCCACTCATTTTAGTGCTTGCAAGTACTAAATAAGCTACCATGGCTCCAAAGAAAGCTCCTAGTGCCAAGCCTGTGGTAAAGAAGGTGAGAAATATGTACAGTGACAAAGTCTTGGGCCATTTTAGGGAAGTGTTAAAGAGACGCCAGAAACAGAGCTCTCTCCACAGTTATTTTGCGAGACAGGACTAGAGTGACTCTCAAGGTGGTCCTAGTGGCATTAAGAAACAGAGAAGAGAAGTAACCCCAGAAAAGCAATTAGTACCTGAGGTGTTGCTGGAAGGGGATTCCCCTTCCAAACTGTAAACAATTCAATCTCTCTCCTCCTGCAGTCTCCCATACACTAAGAAGAATCTCCAATAAAGGTAAGCATTATGCTGATAATGTTTCATTCATCATTTCCCATTGTATTGTTTATGTACTACATGTATATTTCATGTAAAAATTTTTTTGTTTTAATACTTCTGGGTGTCAGGAACGGATTAATTGTATTTACATTATTTCTTATGGGGAAAATTGATTCGCAAATCGTAAATTTCGTTTATAGTAGCTCCTCCAGGAATGGATTAATTACGAAAAACGAGGGACCACCGTATATATATATATATAATGTGAGTAGTCACGAAAGCGCTTGGAATTTCTCTATTCTTTCAGAGTGGTTGTTTTGCATATTCTGAAATCACCTGTTTACTGTGATCTTATTGCATATATATATATATATGTATATATATATTTATATATATATACGTATATATATATATATATAATATATATATATATATATATATACAGTGGACCCCCGCATACCGTTGGCATCACATAACGATTAATCCGCATACCGCTTGCTTTAATCGCAAAAATTTTGCCTCGCATACCGCTTAAAAACCCGCTCACCGCTGTTCGTCCGAGACGCGTCCAATGTGCACCTTAGCCAGCCTCACATGTTCCGCCGGTGGCATTGTTTACCAGCCAGCCTCCGCGGTAGCATCCAAGCATACAATCGTAACATTTCGTATTATTACAGTGTTTTTGGTGATTTTATCTGGAAAATAAGTGACCATGGGCCCCAAGAAAGCTTCTAGTGCCAACCCTACAGCAATAAGGGTGAGAATTACTATAGAGATGAAGAAAAAGATCATTGATAAGTATGAAAGTGGAGTGCATGTCTCCGAGCTGGCCAGGTTGTATAATAAACCCCAATCAACCATCGCTACTATTGGTGGTACAGCTGCTGCTGCTGCACTGTCAGCTGCTGCTGCTGCTGTAGCATCGTCTGCTGCTGCTGTAGCATCGTCTGCTGCTGCTGTAGCATCATCTGCTGCTGCTGTAGCATCGTCTGCTGCTGCTGTAGCATCGTCTGCTGCTGCTGCTGCTGTAGCATCGTCTGCTGCTGCTGTAGCATCGTCTGCTGCTGCTGTAGCACTGTTGTTGGTGTGGCTTATTGAGAATATACCAAGAAACAATTAACCCCAGAGGATTTGCCACCCAGGATAACCCAAAAAAGTCAGTGTCATCGAAGACTGTCTAACTTATTTCCATTTGGGTCCTTAATCTTGTCTCCCAGGATGCAACCCACACCAGTCGACTAACACCCAGGTGAACAGGGAAAAATGCCTGGAACTAGTGCTCATATTGGTGAATTTAAAGCCAGCAAAGGTTGGTTTGAGAGATTTAAGAATCGTAGTGACATACACAGTGTGATAAGGCATGTTCTGGAAGAAAATACCAAACAGGACCTACAGTACTCAGAAGGAAAAGGCACTCCCAGGACACAGTGTCTCATCAGTATCTTCAATAAAGGTAAGTGTCATTTATTCTTCATTTAGTAGACTAGTACATGCACAATATATACTGTGCATGTACTACTCTACTATTGTGCATGTATCCTTCTCTTTGTGTGTAGGAAAATGTATATTTCACATGGTAAAATTTTTTTTTTTCATACTTTTGGGTGTCTTGCACGGATTAATTTGATTTCCATTATTTCTTATGGGGAAAATTCATTCGCATACCGATTATTTCGCATACCAATGAGCCCTCTTGCACGGATTAAAATCGGTATGCGGGGGTCCACTGTATATATATATATATATATATATATATATATATATATATAAATAAATTATATATATATATATGTATATATATATATATATATATATATATATATATATATATATATATATATATATATATATATATATATATATATATAATGTATATATATATATATATATATATATATATATTTTTTTTTTATTTATTATCACACCGGCCGATTCCCACCAAGGCAGGGTGGCCCGAAAAAGAAAAACTTTCACCATCATTCACTCCATCACTGTCTTGCCAGAAGGGTGCTTTACACTACAGTTTTTAAACTGCAACATTAACACCCCTCCTTCAGAGTGCAGGCACTGTACTTCCCATCTCCAGGACTCAAGTCCGGCCTGCCGGTTTCCCTGAATCCCTTCATAAATGTTACTTTGCTCACACTCCAACAGCACGTCAAGTATTAAAAACCATTTGTCTCCAGTCACTCCTATCAAACACGCTCACGCATGCCTGCTGGAAGTCCAAGCCCCTCGCACACAAAACCTCCTTTACCCCCTCCCTCCAACCCTTCCTAGGCCGACCCCTACCCCGCCTTCCTTCCACTACAGACTGATACACTCTTGAAGTCATTCTGTTTCGCTCCATTCTCTCTACATGTCCGAACCACCTCAACAACCCTTCCTCAGCCCTCTGGACAACAGTTTTGGTAATCCCGCACCTCCTCCTAACTTCCAAACTACGAATTCTCTGCATTATATTCACACCACACATTGCCCTCAGACATGACATCTCCACTGCCTCCAGCCTTCTCCTCGCTGCAACATTCATCACCCACGCTTCACACCCATATAAGAGCGTTGGTAAAACTATACTCTCATACATTCCCCTCTTTGCCTCCAAGGACAAAGTTCTTTGTCTCCACAGACTCCTAAGTGCACCACTCACTCTTTTTCCCTCATCAATTCTATGATTCACCTCATCTTTCATAGACCCATCCGCTGACACGTCCACTCCCAAATATCTGAATACGTGGGTTGTATATATATATATATATATATATATATATATATATATATATATATATATATATATATATATATATATATATATATATATATATATATATATATATATATATGAGAAAGTTTCGTTTTTCTTTTTGGGCCACCCTGCCTCGGTGGGATACGGCCGGTTTGTTGAAAATATATATATATATATATATATATATATATATATATATATATATATATATATATATATATATATATATATATATATATATATATATATATATATATATATATATATATGAGCAAGGGGCTAGTAACCCCTCCTCCTGTATAAATTACTAAATTTAAAAAAGAAACTTTTGTTTTTCTTTTTGGGCCACCCTGCCTCGGTGGGATATATATATATACATATAGTATATATATATATATATATATATATATATATATATATATATATATATATATATATATATATATATATATATATATATATATATATATATATATGCATGCATGCTGTAAGTTAATATGAGGTACCGGTAGTAGAGGGTCATCAGCGTCCAGATGCAGGAGACAGTTTTTGAAGTACGAAAAAATGAATTTCTGCACAAAAGCCTGACGACCCCGGTGACTGCCACCCCTCACGTTGGCTTTTCTCCCTGATCAACAACTGGTTCACATGATTGCTTTCTTTCCATGATGGGAACTGAGACAGAAAACAAGATGCAGGAGATAATTTGAGCTAAAATAAAAGTGAGAGAGAGTTCATCTGAGTTGGTTTAAGACATCAGCACATGTGAGTGTGTCCTTGTTGTGTTCCTCATGGGTTGTCAGGAACTTATACAACACTGTACCTTTTAGACCTGAAGAGTATGTCAAGCTCTTTTAGACAGAGCCAGTCAAACTGAACCACCCTCAAAATAGTACTTTTCAATTTCAGGTATGCATTAATAGATGTTTTTCCGAATTAATGTGACAAAGTTGTTAATTTTGCACAAAATTCACCTTGTTAAAAATTATCATAACAATTTACCTTGATCTTGCCAGATTTATCCCATGTTTGTTAATATTATTTATCATAATGTTCACACTGATTTCCACTTTTATTGCAACAATGAATTTATACTTGGCTCATTTGGTAAAATCTTCATTGTCAAAATCACGAGCTCTGCCTAAAAAAGCACATCATTATATATACATGTGTATATATATACGTATATATATATATATATATATATATATATATATATATATATATATATATATATATATATATATATATATATATATATATATATATATACACACAAAATCCATATAAAGCATCTACATGCATATTTGTTTATCTGTACAAACACTGTAAAAAATAACTCAGTAATGCACGGAAAATCTTAAAATGCACTCAAATTTTACTGCATAATTAGTGAAGTGTTTAACTTAAATAATTTGTTGTCGTCGTTGCTCAGTGGTTGCTCAAGAATTTTGCAGCACTTCTCATAACAAAATTGGGAAGCTGAAAGAATGCTGGCAGAAGTCTGTGCATATCTTGCATATCAATTTCGTGACCCGGCAGATGTCCACTTTCTGACCCGGTTCAGAGAAGCCCGCAACACGTTTAAGGTGTCCCAGGTCCTTCAACAAAATTAATAAAATCTCACAAAGGATGCACACTAAAGCATATGGGCTAAACTATAGTAATAAAAATAAATATTTGCTTCTATGAAAAAAATACTTTATTATGCAAATCAAGAGTGCATAGTGTGTGTCTAAAGTAAGAAAAATAAAATAAGTAATTGCACAACATATTTCAAGATGCAGGTTTTCTCCTAGTCTATAGTATATGGTGATCTTTAAACAGGTAAAATCTTGAGCATGTGGTAACACAATGACAACTAAACAATGATTTAACAAATATGACAATGAAACAGATGTGATCAGAGATACGAGTTTACAATGTCGCGATACAATTGTATTTTCTATAAACATTAAGTTTTACTACAAATTCTACAGAGCTATTACGTAAATATAACAGAATAATTTTCTGATATACTGAATGAAATGTAGAAAGATTGCAATCAATGATCACACCTTGTTTATGGACGCAAGGATTGGGACATTAGGATGCCAGAAGCAAACCTTTGGTAAAAGAATGGAACGCTTAATTACATTGTGCGATAGTTTTGTTTCTCAGCATTCCTACGGCTCTTGGACGTGAAGCAGAGACATCCGGCAGTGTTACGTGATCGCTTGAGTGGCTTTATGGGGTTCTCCTCTCTTTGTCGCTCCGTCAAGCACCTCTCGTAGTAATCATAATCCTTTAAGTACCTAGAGATTACATACTTTTATTAACATTAGTGTAGCAATAATTCATTAATACATTACATTATACATAAAATTCATATATTTATTACCTATTTACCTCCTAAAAATATGCTGACTACTTCTCCTGCTTTAAAATTCTTGTTTTATGCCTTGTTTTATGTCTAAAATATAAATAACATTTTGAAAAGCAGAAGTTTAGGAGAGAAAAAAGGCAGTGGAGAAACAATTAATAAGAGAATTTAAAAAGATGAGAAAACTCCTGACCAATATTACACTTTAACATACAGTAGACGTCCATAATTCTTGGGTTATGCTCCTAAAGTGATGCTACTAATGATTTTAGCGACTTATGGGATGAATAACATATGGGGAAAACAGGGCTGTGTTTATAACACCTCCCAGTAAGTTAAAAAAAAAAAAGTTCTTCTTAATTCTTTGAAAATAATAGTTTTTCTTACCCAACATTATGATTTTTATAGCTTCTTTCATCTGGAGCTGTATGAAGAAGGTTGACATGTAGCTGTATGAAGAAGGTTGACATGTAGCTGTATGAAGAAGGTTGACATGTAGCTGTATGAAGAACGTTGACATGTAGCTGTATGAAGAAGGTTGACATGTAGCTGTATGAAGAAGGCTGACATGTAGCTGTATGAAGAACGTTGACATGTAGCTGTATGAAGAACATTGACATGTAGCTGTATGAAGAATGTTGACATGTAGCTGTATGAAGAAGGTTGATATGCAGCCGTATGAAGAAGGTTGATATGTAGCTGTATAAAGAAGGTTGACATGTAGCTGTACTGGAGAAGGTTGACATGTAGCTGTATGAAGAAGGTTGACATGTAGTTGTATGGAGAAGGGCGACATGTAGCTGTATGAAGAAGGTTGACATGTAGTTGTATGAAGAAAGTTGACATTGGAGAAGGTTGACATGTAGCTGTATGGAGAAGGTTGACATGTAGCTGTATTGGAGAAGGTTGACATGTAGCTGTATGGAGAAGGTTGACATGTAGCTGTATTGGAGAAGGTTGACATGTAGCTGTATTGGAGAAGGTTGAAATGTAGCTATATGAAGAAGGTTGACATGTAGCTGTATGAAGAAGGTTGACATGTAGCTGTATTGGAAAAGGTTGACATGTAGCTGTATGAAGAAGGTTGACATGTAGCTGTATTGGAGAAGGTTGACATGTAGCTGTATGGAGAAGGGTGACATGTAGCTACATTGGAGAAGGTTGACATGTAGCTGTATGGAGAAGGCTGATGTGTAGCTGTATTGGAGAAGGTTGACATGTAGCTGTATTGGAGAAGGTTGACATGTAGCTGTATGAAGAAGGTTGACATGTAGCTGTATGGAAAAGGGCAACATGTAGCTGTATTGGAGAAGGTTGACATGTAGCTGTATGCAGAAGGGAGACATGTAGCAAGCAGTACAACACAGTCACCTACCACCATTACCTACCATCATCTACTACCATCGCCATCAGTTACTATGGCCTGCAGGAGCTAGTTACTGACTCAGGTTGTGTGAATTGGTTTTATTTCAGCCAAAAACAGACCACATGCTAGTGGCTTGTTTTTGTGCTTAACAGTATTTTATTACATGTAAATGAGATTTTGTGTACTGCAGAAAAGAAATAAAGTTGAATTGTGTTTTATATATTAATATTAATGGTATACAATACCGACAAGTTGATGAAGTAGACACATGTACAATTAGATACATGTGCATGCTCAATAATAACTCACATAGAGGCAGAAACTTGGAAAATTAATTGATGTATAACTGGACCCCCTGCTGGGGTCCTCTTTTAGTGAAAAGTAAGTAGGTAAGTAAGTAAGTTTATTCAGGTATACACAAATACAGTTACATAGATTATCATACATAGCAGCATATGTATAAAGAACCTAGGATAACCCGAAATAGTCGGAGTGACTTATTTCCATTGGGGTCCTTTTAATACCTTATTATTATACAATGTAGGAGATATCTTATTATTATACTACAAGGGAGATTTACTAGGAATAAGGTAAATAGAGCTATTTACATTAACATGTGTGTTAGCTAATAAAATAAAAAATAATTCTCTTCCCTTTATGTTGTTACATTCATTAGGTACCTTTTGGCACTCTTCTTGAACTGGTTCATGCTATGACTGGCTTTGACATGTGCAGGCAATCTGTTCCATTCCTTTATTGCTGTACAATAAAAGGTGTTTGAAGCCTGGCCACTAACTGTGGGTACTACAAAGTTGTGCTCTCTTCCCCTAGTACTATGGTTGCTTCGGTTCCCAGCCTTGACAAAATTAGCAGCAAGATATTCTGGACACTGTGAGCAATTTTATAAACTTGATTTAACTTCAGTTGTTGTTTTACTCTGTTTTCAATATTCAGCATATCCAATTGTTGTAATTCAACCTGGCCTACATGTTCTCTTGGAGCCAGGTCCAGGATGAATCTTACCATTTTAGTCTGGGTTATTTGCAGTTTATCTTTCAATTTTTTTGTCAAGGCAGAGTACCATGATGAGCAAGTATAGCCCATATGACACTGTATACGGGATAGACATAGAGTCCTGCGAGCCTCAGTAGGTAGACACTGTGCTTGTCTGTAGAGGAACTTCAGTCTAGCATTCGCTTTCTTTACTACACTGTTCCCTATCAGTTCTCCTGACATGCATGGGTCAAAGGGGATTCCCAGGTATTTTACTGAGGAAACTGAAGTGATGAGTTTCCTATTACACTGGACATTAAAATTATTTACCATTCTCAGTTTATGTTTTTGCCAAAGAGTATGGTTTACGTTTTCCTGAGGTGTAATGATAGTTTGTTGTCTACTAACCATTTGCTGCAGGACTCCAGTTCTAGTGTGAATACATTAGCTATATCTTGTGGGTCTTTACCTAACACTAACAGAGCATCGAGATCCGCATACAGTAGGAGTTTGCACTTGACACTGATGGGCATATCATTTACATAACACAAAAATAATAAGGGACCCAGAATACTACCTCGGGGAAACTCCACATGCTATCGGCAGGGGTTTTGATTCTGTTTTGTTGATTTTGACAATTTGTTTCCTGTTGTTAAGGTAGGACGTAAACCAGCTTATGGAACGTATGCCGATAGTTTGAAGTTTCTTACATAATACATATATTGTGGTTGACAGTATTGAAGAGCTTTTGCAAGTCTAAGGTTACCATTCCTATGAGGTTCCCTATCGACATTTCAGTTCTTATATAATCCATTAGATTAATTACGGAGGTGTCGGTTGAGTAAGAGCTCCTAAAGCCTGATTGGTAATTATGAAGAATGTTGTTGTCATTAAGTTACTTTACTACTTGACAGTACACTGCCCTTTCTAGAATTTTGAATATTACACTGAGTATACTAACAGGCCTATAGTTGCTGACATCAGACTTACTATTTTTCTTGAATGTAGGAGTAACTCTGGCCTCCTTAAACCCTTCTGGTATGGTATTTGTGGTTATGGGCAAATTTATTATGTGAGCAATGGGGATTGCCAATTCAGAGGCACCATCTTTTAGGAACACAGATGGGATGTTAACTGGGCAGGTGCTCTTAGTTGGGTTTAACCTGCTTAGTTCTTTCTGCATGAAGTTGATAACTGTTTGGGTTTACCCCTCTATTGATATACAGGTTTCCCTCAACATTCACGTTTTCAACTTTCGCGGGCTTCACACATTCGCGAATTCCCAACCGCCAAATTTCCAGCCTCCAAATCATATTTAAGTTTACCGCCAGGAGTCCTTACTACCCTCCCTCCGACCCCTGCAACTGGCAGCCAGCCCTCCCACCACTGTGTGGTGAGTGTTTTGTTTGTTCATTATTTGCTATTAAACTACAGTATAAATAATGTAAACCCATCCATGACTGCATATTAGAATGGCTATTCAGACAGGTATTGGAAGGTGACATCATGTGTTTACTCTTGAACACAGCAAAGAATCAAACATTTGTGCTACTGCTAATAATAATAATAATAATAATAATAATAATAATAATAATAATAATATAATAAAAATAATATAATAATAATAATAATAATAATAATAATAATAATAATAATAATAATAATAATAATAAATACGATAGAATTGAAGAAGGAAATTGTACAAAAATACGAGGGCTGAAGCAGTGGTGGAGGAAGTGGTTGACGCATCGTCAGTGTGGCTTTGTTTATGCTGGAGTGAGTATTAGTCTCCATGCTCTTCCAAACATTTCACAATAATTCATTGTATTTGGTGCTTGTAGATTGAGTGTGACTGGAGTGGTTGAGGCAGTGGTAGAGACAGTTATAGAGGCAGTGGTAAAGGCAGTGATAGAGGCAGTGGTAGAGGCAGTTATAGAGGCAGTGGTAGAGGCAGTTATAGAGGCAGTGGTAGAGGCAGTTAAAGAGGCAGTGGTAGAGGCAGTTATAGAGGCAGTGGTAGAGGCAGTGATAGAGGCAGTGGTAGAGGCAGTGATAGAGGCAGTTATAGAGGCAGTGGTAGAGGCAGTGATAGAGGCAGTGGTAGAGGCTGTGATAGAGGCAGTGGTAGAGGCAGTGATAGAGGCAGTGGTAGAGGCTGTGATAGAGGCAGTGGTAGAGGCAGTTATAGAGGCAGTGATAGAGGCAGTTATAGAGGCAGTGATAGAGGCAGTGGTAGAGGCAGTGGTAGAGGCTGTGATAGAGGCAGTGGTAGAGGCAGTGATAGAGGCAGTGGTAGAGGCAGTTATAGAGGCAGTGCCTCTACCACTGCCTCTATAACTGTCTCTATCACTGCCTCTACCACTGCCTCAACCACTCCAGTCACACTCAATCTACAAGCAAGCACCAAATACAATGAATTATTGTGAAATGTTTGGAAGAGCACGGAGACTAATACTCACTCCAGCATAAACAAAGCCGCACTGAGGCTGCGTCAACCACTTCCTCCACCACTGCTTCAACCCTCGTATTTTTGTACAATTTCCTTCTTCAATTCTATCGTATTTATTATTATTATTATTATTATTATTATATTATTATTATTATTATTATTATTATTATATTATTATTATTGTAGGTAGTAGGTTGGTAGACAGCAACCATCCAGGGAGGTACTACCGTCCTGCCAAGTGAGTGTAAAACGAAAGCCTGTAATTGTTTTACATGATGGTAGGATTGCTGATGTCTTTTGTCTGTCTCATAAATATGCAAGATTACAGGCATGTCTTGCTACTTCTACTTACACTTAGGTCACACTACACATACATGTACACATTTATTTATACACACTCATCTGAGTTTTCTTTGATTTTATCTTAATAGTTCTTGGTCTTATTACTTTTCCTTTTATATCCATGGGGAAGTGGAATAAGAATCTTTCCTTCGTAAGCCATGCGTGTTGTAAAAGTCAACTAAAATGCCGGGAACAATGGGCTAGTAACCCCTTTTCCTGTAAAGATTACTAAAAAGAATAAGAAGAAGAAAATTGTTTTCTTTCTTTTTTGGGTCACCCTGCCTCGGTGGGAGACGGCCGACTTTTTGAAAAAAAAAAAAAAAAAAAAAAAATATTATTATTATTATTATTATTATTATTATTATATTATTATTATTATTATATTTTTATTATTATTATTATTATATTATTATTATATTATTATAATATTATTATTATTATTATTATTATTATTATTATTAGCAGTAGCAGAAATGTTTGATTCTTTGCTGTGTTCAAGAGTAAACACATGATGTCACCGTCCAATACCTGTCCGAATAGCCATTCTAGTATGCAGTCATGGATCGGTTTACATTATTTATACAGTGGACCCCGCATACCGTACGCATCGCATACCATACAATCCGCATACCGCTCGCTTTGATCGCAAAAATTTTGCCTCGCATACCGCCCAAAAACCCGCTCACCGCTCTTTGTCCGAGACGCGTCCAATGTGTGCCCTCAGCCAGCCTCACATGTTCCGCCGGTGGCATTGTTTACCAGCCAGCCTCCACGGTAACATCCAAGCATACAATCGGAATATTTCATATTATTACAGTGTTTTCGGTGCTTTATCTGGAAAATAAGTGACCATGGGCCCTAAGAAAGCTTCTAGTGCCAACCCTACAGGAATAAGGGTGAGAATTCCTATAGAGATGAAGAAAGAGATCATTGATAAGTATGAAAGTGGAGTGCGTGTCGCCGACCTGGTCAGGTTGTACAAGAAACCCAAATCAACCATCTCTACTATTGTGGGCAACAGAAAGGCAATCGAGGAAGCTGTTCTTGCCAAAGGTTTAACTGTGTTTTCGAAACAGAGATCGCAAGTGATGGAAGATGTTGAGAGACTCTTATTGGTGTGGATAAATGAAAAACAGCTAGCAGGAGATAGCATCTCTCAAGCGATCATGAGCGAAAAGGCTAGGAAGTTGCATGAGGATTTAATTAAAAAAATGCCTGCAACTAGTGATGATGTGAGTGAATTTAAGGCCAGCAAAGGTTGGTTTGAGAGATTTAAGAAGCGTAGTGGCATACATAGTGTGATAAGGCATGGTGAGGCTGCCAGTTCGGACCACAAAGCAGCTGAAAAATATGTGCAGGAATTCAAGAAGTACATAGACAGTGAAGGACTGAAACCTGAACAAGTGTTTAATTGTGATGAAACAGGCCTGTTTTGGAAGAAAATGCCAAGCAGGACCTACATTACTCAGGAGGAAAAGGCACTCCCAGGACATAAGCCTATGAAAGACAGGCTTACTTTGTTGATGTGTTCCAATGCTACTGGTGATTGCAAAGTGAAGCCTTTATTAGTGTATCACTCTGAAACTCCCAGACCGTTCAGGCAAAAGAATGTCCTCAAGGAGAATTTGTGTGTGCTGTGGAGGGAAAACAGCAAGGCATGGGTCACTAGGGACTTTTTCTATGACTGGTTACACCATGCATTTGCCCCCAATGTGAAAGATTACCTAACTGAAAAGAAATTAGAACTTAAGTGCCTCCTGGTGTTAGACAATGCCCCTGGTCATCCTACAGATGTGGCAGAGCGACTTTATGGGGACATGAAATTCATTAAGGTGAAGTTTTTGCCTCCTAATACCACTCTCTCTCCTGCAGCCCATGGACCAGCAGGTTATTGCAAACTTCAAAAAACTGTACACAAAAGCTCTGTTTGAAAGGTGCTTTGTAGTGACCTCAGAAACTCAACTGACTCTAAGAGAGTTTTGGAGAGAGCACTTTAATATCCTCAATTGTGTAAACCTTATAGGTAAGGCTTGGGAGGGAGTGACTAAGAAGACCTTGAACTCTGCTTGGAAGAAACTGTGGCCAGAATGTGTAGACAAAAGGGATTTTGAAGGGTTTGAGGCTAACCCTGAGAGGATTATGCCAGTTGAGGAATCCATTGTGGCATTGGGAAAGTCCTTAGGGTTGGAGGTTAGTGGGGATGATGTGGAAGAGTTGGTGGAGGAGGACAATGAAGAACTAACCACTGATGAGCTGATAGATCAACTTCAACAGCAAGAGGCCAGACCTGAGGAAACTGGTTCAGAGGAGGGGAGAGAGAAATTGAAGAAGTTGCCTACTACAAAGATTAAGGAAATCTGTGCAAAGTGGCTTGAAGTGCAAACCTTCATGGATGAAAATCACCCTCACACGGCTATTGCAAGCCATGTTGGCAACCTGTACACTGACAATGTTGTGAAACACTTTAGGGAAGTCATAAAGGAATGAGAGGTACAGGCCACTATGGACAGATATGTTGTGCGACAGAAGTCCAGTGACTCTAAAGCTGGTCCTAGTAGCATTAAAAGAAGAAGGGAAGTAACCCTAGAAAAGGACTCGACACCTCAAGTCTTAATGGAAGGGGATTCCCCTTCTAAACACTAACACTCTCTCTCCCCTCCTCCCATCCCATCAATCATCACCAGATCTTCAATAAAAGTAAGTGTCATGTAATTGTGCATGCCTTTTTTCAGTTTGTGTGTATTAAAATTAACATTTCATGTGGTAAAATTTTTTTTTTTTCATACTTTTGGGTGTCTTGCACGGATTAATTTGATTTCCATTATTTCTTATGGGGAAAATTCATTCGCATACCGAACATTTCGCATAACAACCAGCCCTCTTGCATGGATTAAAGTCACTATGCGGGGGTCCACTGTACTGTAGTTTAATAGCAAATAATGAACAAACAAAACACTCACCACACAGCGGTGGGAGGGCTGGCTGCCAGTTGTGGGGGGTCGGAGGGAGGGTAGTAGGGACTCGCATTGGTTGAGGCAGTGGTATTTAATAACATACATGTTATTAAGGCATAATGTATGTATTTAGTACAATTTATGACGTTTTCATGTACTTTATGATTGTTCATGGTTGGACAAGTTAAGGAAGCAGCATTGTATTATATTTCCCTACAATATATTGGGGCACCAAACATTCACGGTTTTTCAACATTCACGAGGCTCTTGATCCCCTAACCCTCGCGAATGTTGAGGGAGACCTGTAGTATGTTTTAAACTTATCAGAGTCTGTGTTAATGGTATTTGATGCAGCTGGTAGTTTACTTACTAGTGTTGATGAGACAGTTGTGTAGTATGAATTAAAACAATTTGCCACTTTAGCTGTTTCGTGGCATACCTCGTTATCAATATTTAGTACTATGTTAGATCTATTGACGGGTTTGTGGCTAAACCCCAACTGTTTTAGTTGGTGTCAGAGTTTTCTAGGGTTATTCTTGTACTCTTCGATTTTTGAGCAATAGTGCCTTGCCTTTGCACCTTTTATAAGCCTCTGCACTCTGTTCCTCACCCTTTGGAATTTATTTAGTGCTGCAATATCCTGTCTGTTTGCCTGAAATCATTTTAGCAACTGGTGTTTCTTTACTGTAGGTTGTAGTTGACCTAATTTTCATTGTCCTGTGTAGGCCTATCCTTTCCCTAGTGATTTTTTCCTGGTATAGTAAATGATGATATGATCACTAAGCCCTGTGGTAATGACGCATGACTGACTAATATTCTCAGAGCGGCTGCAAAGTATGTGGTCAGTTAGGGTGGCTAAGAACTATGTGATCCGAGTTGGTGTATTAATTAGTTGAGTGTAACTATTTAAATCCAGAATTTGCTTATACCTTTTACATAGCCCGTTATTTTGCTGTTGAAAACAGATATTGAAGTCTCACAGTATTACTGTCTCGTCTTGAAAAGTCCTCTAAGAACTAGTCATGGGTTGGTGGGCGGTAACTAGTTCCTACTAAGATGAGTTTGGTCTTGGGAAGCAGCACTTCAAACTATAGAATCTCCAGTCTGACATTTAAATCAAGCCTTGGATTATAGGCTAAGTCATTTCTTACATAGGCACATACCCCACCACTTTTTCTATTCCTATCTAAGCATTTTATATTGTAACCTTCTATTTTGACCTCTTCATCAGTCACCGTATCATCCAACCAGGATTCAGAGATGGATATAACTGCTACCCTAGTTCTGTTAGCTAGAATCATAATCTCTGCCAATTTTGTAAAAGGTGATCTTGCTTTGACATGAATAAAGTGAAGGCCTGTTTTCATAAAACAATCATAATCATCAATATATGGCAAGGGGTCATTTGTATTAATCCTTTCAGGGTTTCAGCCGTACTAGTATGGCTTACGCACCAGGGTTTTTGACGTACTAGTACGCCTAAATTCTAGCGCCCTCAAATCTAGTGAGAGAAAGCTGGTAGGCCTACATATGAAAGAATGGGTCTATGTGATCAGTATGCGCAGTATAAAAAAAATCCTGCAGTACACAGTGCGTAATGACAAAAAAGAACTTTGACTGTGTTTTTGGATTAAAACAGTGACTTTGCACTGTATTTTTGTATGGTATTTATTGTTGTGTTCTAGTTTTCCTGGTCTCATTCTATAGAATGGAAGACATACTACAGAAATTGAGATGATTTTGATTGATTTTACAATGAAAAGTACCTTGAAATTGAGCTCAAAGTAGCAGAAATGTTCGATTTTTACCAAAGCTCAAAAGTAAACAAATCATGCCAAGCGTCCAATACACATCAACTGGTGAGTCTAATATTCTTTCACAAGTGCACCGATATTATTTATACCATTTCTACACTAATGCAGTAGTCTGCATAACAGTAACTCTTCTATTTTTTGTGAGAATAAAAATTCAAAGTAGAAAGCAAAAGAATGTAAGAGGGGCGTTGGGACGTGACTAATGAACAGAGGAAATGTCATTTTAGTGCCAGGAATGTCTTTCTTATTTATTCTGGACCCTATTTGGAAATTGGCATCTTTTGAAATTTGTGTGAAATTGGCAAAATTGCTAAATTCTGACCACTGTATTGGATAGTTGAAATTGGTAAATGGGTGGTTTCTTGCACTCATTCAATAGAAAAAAATGGAGTTCTAGCGAAATACTCATGATTTTTGTCGACTAGTGCAGTGGAATTGGCCGAAAATAGGGCTCAAAGTGGGCAAAATCGCTGATGCGTAAACATCGTCGAGACCTCTAACTTCGCAAGAGCATAATTCCGTAAGTTTTCCATCAAATTTCATACTTTTGGTGTCATTATGATCGGGAAAATATTCTCTATCTTTTCATAAGATTTTTTTTTTTTTTTTTTTTAAATTTGGGCGACCCTGAGAACAAGTCTCTGAGGGGGCCTGTCGATCCTGAAAGGGTTAAAAATAGGTGAATCAATGTCATCATTGCTAAAGGGTAGCTGTGCCAAAGTGCATTTGTTGCAAACAAAATGAAGTCTGGCATGCCAGTGGGGGCCCAAATATATATACAATGTATATATATTAATTTTCTGAGTTTCTGCCTCCATGTGAGTTATTATTGAACACTGACAAGTGTTCATTACACTTGCAGTTATTCACAAATCAGTACTATATCTAAATCATTACTTTCTTAAAATTCGTCAGAGTCTCATGCCTAATTTTCCTCTTGGCACTTCAAGCATCGCTAATATTCCTTCTGGGTGTAATAATTAGTATCCAGAGATAAGAAAGTGATGATAAATGGAAAATTAACTGACGAATACCAGGGCAACAATGGTATGGAACAGGGGGAGGTGCTGTACCTAGGAGGGATATAAGGCAATGGCCTCGCTCAAGGTGTGAAGGAGATTTATATCAAGACAGCTCTCCATAACAGTAATGCGAGTCAATACAGGTCTGCCATCACAAATCCGGCAATCAGTTATTCGGTTCCTTCAGTTATTCGGCACTAATTTTGGCTAGCATAATTTCAAATTTCCAGGATCGCCACACCAACCTGCTGGTACTGTTTGATGGCGCTACTTGCTGAATAAGTCATTCCAATTTCTTTTTCTCCATTTATTGTTTTAACCTGCTTACTTTTAGCCCTAGCCATGGTTCCAATGAATAAAAGAAATGCTTCTCATTATGTAAAGCACCTACACAGTACATTATCCATTAAAGATAAGGTGGCTTTGAAGCCACTGTCGGTTGCCATGAGCTCAGTCTCATGATGCAGGAGAATATGCTTTATTATTACGCTAATATCAACACTACAGCTTATTTGCCTATCACAATTGATCTAATATGACATAAGAAACAATATAAATAACATAAAACATGTTAAATACTCCAGAATAAATAATATTTGGCATAATACCGAGCAGTTCGACGGAGGTATGAAGAGGATATGGTATACAAATACCATTCTCCTATCACTGTCTTGGTGGCTTATATTAGAGAAAACAGAGTGTAGCACAGGGCTAACTGTGATATACATTCGTACTCCACCATAAACATGAAACAAAAAAGTTATTTTCTCTCTATAGATTATCACACATAGCAGCATATGTGTAGAGAACCTTGGATAACCCCAAAAAAAGCCAATGTGGCTTATTTTTAATACCTGGCTTGGATTAGCCATATATGATTTTTGGTAAATATTTGATTCCCAGCCAGGGTAGAAACATTAGGTGTGTTTCTTTACACCTGTTGTCTATGTTTACCCATCAGTAAATGGGTACCTGGGTGTTAGCCGACTAGTGTGGGTGTTATCCTGGGACACTGACCTAATTTTCTTGAAATACTCTGCATAACAAGCGGCTTTCTATATAGTAGTATGTCACTGATGTCAGCTAGGCCTGTATACCTTGTACATGTACGTGTAGTAAATAAAGATATTATTATTATTATTATTATTATTATATTATTTTCTCAGTTGTTTGTTGGGTTATCTTATTCAAATTTGGGCAATGTATGATGGAAAGATACTTCTTCACGTACACCAAAAATGAAAGAAATCAAACCATAAATAGCGGAGTTCACTTCTCAGCCATTAGCGGCCGCTTAGCGGTATATTTTTGTATGGTTGTTATGGTTATATTCTCATTTTTTCGGTCTCATTTGATAGAATGAAAGATATATTACAGAAATAGATATGATTTTGATTGCTTTCATGATGAAAAGTACCTTGAAATTGCGCTCACAGTAGCGAAAATGTTCTATTCTTTAGCGAAGCTCAAGAGTAAACAAATGACGTCACCGTATAATACCTGTCCGCCTGCCAGTCCAAATTCCAGTGCGGACTCAAGAATGGGTTGACATTATTTATACAATTATTACAATAATGCAGCAGTCTGCATAACAGTAAATCTTCTATTTTTTTGTGAATAAAACTTCCAAATGAAAAGCAAGAGTAATATAAGAGGGGCATGTAGCTGTGACTAATGAACAGAGAAAAATGTTATTTTATTGCCAGGAATGTCTGCATTGTTTATTCTGGATCCTATTTTGAAATTGGCATCTGTTGAAATTTGTGTGAAATTGGCCAAATTGCCAATTTCTGACCACTTTATTGGGTAGTTGAAATAAGTGAATGGGCGGTTTCTTGTACGCAGTTGACAGACTAGAAGTAAATAAGTTTATTCAGATATACACAAATACAGTGGACCCCCGGTTAACGATATTTTTTCACTCCAGAAGTATGTTCAGGTGCCAGTACTGACCGAATTTGTTCCCATAAGGAATATTGTGAAGTAGATTAGTCCATTTCAGACCCCCAAACATACATGTACAAACGCACTTACATAAATACACTTACATAATTGGTCGCATTTGGAGGTAGATTATCATACATACATAGCAGGGTATGTATAGAGAACCTAGGATAACCCAGAAAAGTCAGACAAAGTGACTTATTTCCAGTACCTCGCTTGGGCTTGCCATATATGATTTTTGGTAAATATTTTTTTTTTTCGGTTGTTTGTTGGGCTATCTCATTGAAACTTAGGCAATGTATGATGGAAAGATGCTTCTTAACGTACAACAAAAATAAAAAAGACGGACAATAAATAAGGGAGTTAACTTCTCAGCCATTAGCCGCCTCTTTGCAGTATATTTTCGTATGGTTTTTATGGTTGTATTCTCATTTTTTTGGACTCATTTGATGGAATGGAAGATATATTACAGAAATAGACATGATTTTGATTGCTTTCATGATGAAAAGTACCTTGAAATTGAGCTCAAAGTAGCAGAAATGAACTGTGTAAGTTAAGTTGGTTAATTTTATTAAGTGTATTCTAACCTAACCAGTCTGTAATTCAGCAAACTCAGTAATCCGGCACACTACAGGTCCCAATGATGCCGGATTTGTGATGGAGGACCTGTATTGGGAATGGTAATCCACCCCCGGTCTACCACATATACACATCACACACAAACACACACACAAACCTCACAACACACACACACACACACACACACACACACACACAGGGACACCTTGTGCGATACACAACATTTAGTGCTCTGTGAATATAAGCATTTTTGAGGGCTACCCAAGGGTATTGTAGGGGTCATTAACCCTTTCAGGGTCCGTCCCGTAGATCTATGGCTTCACATTGAGAGTCCAAACCGTAGATCTATGCCAAAATTCTAGCGCCGTCAAATTTAGCGCGAAAACGCTCATAGGCCTACATGTGAGAGAACGGGTCTGCGTGGTGGGTGTGCGCCATAAACAAAAAATCTAGGCGCCCGCATAGCATTGTGGGAATGCCGGCTCAGTTACCCTTCTTCATCATGCCTCGTCACAAGTCAGCTCTCACTCCCCGGAAAATTGGGACTCTCCTCTTCCTATCTGATAGTTCTGACAGTGATAGAAGTGGAAATGAAGACGAATTCTATGGCTTTGATCAGTTAGTGACCGAAAAGAATGACCAGGATATCGATAATAGTGCAGAAAACCCTGACGATCCTCAACCTTCTACCTCTGGTGTGGGCACTCATAACTCACGGTCGGTTGTTCCTCAACGCAAGAGAAAACTAATATTTTCGCGTGGCCAGGCCTCTGACTTCAGTAATGATGATGATAGTGACGTGGATTGTGATTTTATTGCGCTCGACGATCATTCGAGTAGTGATAGTGAGGAATCATATTCACCAGTGAAGCATCGGTATGTTCGCCGCTGCATGCGCTCGGGTAGTGTACCCTATGCTGTGCCCAGGGGACGGAGTACATCCCAGAGTACATCCCGTGGCCCTACACCAGTTTTAGGTAGTGATAGTGAGGATGATGTGGCTACACTTGGCATGGATAGACCACAGGCATCAGTGGATGGTGTTAGTGGTGATGGTAGTGGCACCGCCATGAGTGACTCACCAGCCCACGCTGGGACCTACGCTGCTGACTCGTCAGTTCAAGGACAAAGCGGAGCATCAGCCACCAGCCCACCACAACCACAACCACCCGCACAACCAGCCTATGATGTCCAGTATCCACCAGCAAACCGTATGTGGGATTGGCAGCAAAATCCCAATTTTGTTCCCAAGCCTCACCACTTTGATGACTCTCAAAGTGGAATTCTACCTACTTGTCCCCTTGGAACCACGGCCAATGAACTGGAATTCTTAGAATTATTCTTTGACCAGCCATTGATGGAAACTATTGTCAGGGAAAGTAATAAGTATTTTGAGTACACCATGGCAAATACGATCTTATCACCACAGTCAAGACTACACAGGTGGAAAGAGACGACTGTTGCAGAAATGTATTTGCTTTTTGCAACAATAATGCTTATGCCTCATGTGTATAAGCATAATATAAAAGCATACTGGTCCACAGATCGGCTAATTTCTACCCCGGTCTTCAGTGAAATCATACCAGTGAACAGGTTTAACTTACTCTTACGTATGTTGCACTTCTCTGACAAAACCAGGCCTGACAGAAGTGACAGGTTATACAAGATTAGAAATGTTTTCATGCATCTCAAACAAAAGTTCAGCATATACTTTTATCCATTCAAGAATCTTGTAATTGACGAGTCTTTGATTTTGTTCAAAGGTAGACTGTCATTCAAGCAGTATATACCGAGCAAGAGGAAACGCTTTGGTATAAAACTGTTTGTACTCTGTGATTGTGACAGTGGCCTGGTGTTGGATATTGTTGTATACACGGGTAGTAAAACATTGAAAGATACCAAGATGTTATTGGGTATCTCAGGTGACGTAGTGAGAAACATGATGGCACCTCATCTTGGTAAGGGGCATACATTATATACCGATAACTGGTACACAAGCCCATTACTCAGTGATTTCATGCGAGTGAACAAGACAGATGTGTGTGGCACAGTGCGTTCTAATCATAAACATATGCCCAGGCTCAACGTAGGTGCTCGTGGTGATGACGTGCAGGTGTTTACTGCCAATGACATCATGGCATTACGGTGGCATGACAAACGAGATGTCACATTGTTGACAACCATTCACCGTAATGAAATGCAAGACAGTGGCAAAGTTGATCGAGTGACTAATGAACGTATTCGAAAGCCAGTGACAGTGATTGATTATACACAAAACATGCGCTTGGTTGACAAATGTGACATGCAGATTGGTTTTGTTGACTGTGTTCGTAAGAGTTACAAGTGGTACATGAAACTTTTCTTCCATCTCATGGACATTTCAATGCTCAATGCATATAATATGTACCAAATAAAGACTGGCAACAGACCACCGTATGGTGAATTTTGTTTGTCTGTTGTCAGACAACTCATAATGAAGTACCAGGTAAGAACACCTGCTATACAACAAGGTCCTCGAATTCCTCAGGATATACCCAAGCGTTTGAGGACGGAAGGTGATCATTTCATAATACAACTTCCTTCAACTCAGAAGAAATTTGCTCAGAAGAGATGCATCGTCTGTGCACAAACAAAACGACGGCAACAAAGATGCAAAGACACTCGGTTTATGTGTGAGGAATGTAAGGTGCCTCTGTGCATGGTGCCTTGTTTCAAGGAGTTCCACAAGCTCCAGCAGTTCTAAAACCATGTCCAATGATTGTAAATATGTAAATATATGATAGAACATTAGTATTATACAAGATTTGTGCATGTTTATTGTAATAAACAACAGTGGTAAACAATAATATGATAATAACTTTAGTGCAGTTATTGTGTTCAATACAGTGAGTTTATATATATACATTATATACAGTATTGATCTCTCAGGCCCCAAATGTTAGTAGGAATAGAAAAAAATTGGAAAAGAAAAGAAAAAATGTAAAAACCGCAAAATAATGTAATGCGCGTATGAGGAATTCGTCGATGTTGCCGCCACCACATCATTTTTGACAAACTTCTTGGCACTGTATCTCGGTAAGTACTGATCATAATTTTTTTTTTGTCTTATTACCTTCACAAACATATGCTCTTTAATTCTGTAAGAAAAAATAATTTTTTTTTTTTTCAAAATTTCTTGGACACTGGAGCACCACTTCAGATTTTGGCCTTGGACCCTGAAGGGGTTAAGTGTGTCAGGGTAGTGAGCAATCCTTGAAGCAATTTACAAGTTGCCCAGAGCCTCACAAATGTGGGGAGAGCCACAATTCTATAAGTGAACTAGAAAGTGATACCTGGTGGGCGCAAATCAGAGTGAGAGGCGGCCTAGTGTGTCAGGCGACATTGCCAGATGTGTACTCAAGAAAGATAAAGTGAAATAAATGTGTGACCAGTGAAAGAAATACAGTGTATATGTTATACTATATATCGACAAGCAATGGAAGTGGATATACGCCAAGACATCACATCGAGCTGGACAGTCTACAGGTTGCATCGCAAGTATTCACCTATGCGTGGTTTGTGGGGTCAGGTGTGAGTTCTATTTTACCGCCAAGCTGTTTGTGAACGGTCCAACTCTCCTAGTACGATAAAGAACAGGATAACAGGTACTCAATAACAAACAGCAATTAGTAATTGATAGTAGAACAGGGCGAGCAGACAGGTGTTTATTAGACTAGGAAAAAGTATAAGCATAGAGGACATAACCTAGTAGGTGGGTGTGGGTCAGGTGGGTGTGGATCAGATCAGATAGAGCACTGTAGACCAGGTAGGTGTGGGTCAGGTCAGGAGAGTGTGGAGCAAGCCAGGTAGGGGAACACTGCAAACTCTTCCTACACACTCATACACCACAAAACACAATCCCACCTACTTTTCACATACTTAATAACCCACATATAGTTCCACACACACACACACACACACATTTACACCCACACATTCTCACATACACAGACTCACACACACACTCTTCCCCCTTCACCCTGGTGGTCTGGTGGCTAAAACTCCCGCTTCACACACGGATGGCCCTGGTTCGATTACCGGCGGGTGGAAATTCCGACACGTTTCCTTATACCTATTGTCCTGTTCACCTAGCAGCAAATAGGTACCTGGGTGTTAGTCGACTGGTGTGGGTCACATTCTGGGGGACAAGATTAAGGACCCCAATGGAAATAAGTTAGACAGTCCTCGATGACGCACTGACTTTCTTGGGTTATCCTGGGTGTCTAACCCTCCGGGGTTAAAAATCCGAACGAAATCTTATCTTGTCTTATCTTATCTTACCCCCACCAATCTCCCACTCCTTCCCCTGATCCCCCCTCTCTATCTCACCCTCCTTCTCCCCCTCCTCTCCCTCTCCCATTCTCTCTCTCCCTTTGCTTCTCCCTCCTCCTCCTCCCCTCCCCCCTATTCCCTCTCCCCACCCCTCTCTCATATTGCCACTGTCTCCAGCTTTCTCCTCTCCCTCCCTCTGCCCCCCCCCACACACTCAGACACACACACCACAAAACAAACACACAGAATTACATAAGTTTTTCATTCTGTGGCAACCAAAACAAAAAAAATGGGTTGCCAGAGAGCAGGAAAGTAAACCAAGGAACTGGAGGATGAGTCTGCAAAGGAAGATTGGGCAGCAGAGCTCATGAAAAGGGAAGATGAGTGGGTAAAAATGCTAGAAGAGCTTAGCATGAGAATGGAGAGGATAGATGCAGAAAGCAAGAAATGGGAGATGCAAGTCACAGCAGCAGAGGCTAAGATACAGAGGTTAGAAGAGAAACTGAAAAATGTGAAACAGCCTAAAGAACTTAAGAACAATTTGGGAATGACATCAGAGACTGCTACCTCAGTCACAAGAGGACTGTAGGGAACGAAAAAGTGAACTGGTATGCAGAGGCCCTATCAGACCATTGTGAAGCCTGAGAAAAAGAATCACATCAGGAGTAAATGAGGGGACTGTAGAAAATGAAAGAGCTAAGTTATATGTGGAGGCCCTAACAGGCCACAGCAGAGCCCAGGGAAAGCTGAGAAGGGAAAATGACAGGCCACTGGGCCCAAGGACAATAGATAGTGAAGAAACTGATGAAAAGAAAGCTGCAATGGAGGCAACTAAATCAAATCAGGAGATACATAGGGATATGCAGTGGGAGAATGAAAAGGAGAGGTTAGTGTTTGTTTATGGGCTCCAGGAAGTTGAAGGGGAAACTTACGAAGCAAGAAGACAATAGCGATCGAAAGCATCATAAAAGCAATAGGAGATGACATGACCCAGCTGCCAAATTATTGGAGAATAGGGGGGTTTGCAAGAAGAAGAACCCGGCCAGTCAAAGAGACTTTCAAGGCAGAATCGACTCGAAACAGGATCCTGCAGGTAAAAGCAAGATTAAGGGACATGCTGGTGTACCTGAAGGTGCATCTTGACCGCAAAAGAACACGAGAAGAAAGGCAGAAACTGAAAGAGATGGTACGAAGACGAAAGGAGGAAAGAGAGGTGAAGACACATATGGACAGGAGAACCCAGACTCAGGAGAAAGATCAAATACAGCCTCCCTCACAACCACCAACAGAAGCCCCCCCAACCAAGACAACCCCAATACAACAAAACATTCTAACTCAAAACACACACGCCATATCCAATGCCCCAACCCACCTCATTACAAACTCCACCCTCACAGCAACAACCCATAATTCCTTAGCAGGTCTCCCACTTCCTCAACCCCAATGTACCCTCCAGACCACAGTTTTAGAAACGAAGTTGAAGGTTTGGTATACAAATGCAGATGGAATAACAAGTAAGTGTGAGGAGTGGCATGAAAGAATCAAGGAGACATCCCCAGACATAATAGCACTCACAGAAATGAAACTCACCAGGATAACAGATGCAATCTTTCCACTCAGATATCAAATCCTCAGGAAAGATAGAGGGAGGAGAGGGGGAGGAGGAGTTGCACTACTCATTTAAAACTGGTGGGGATTTGAGGAAATGGAAAGAATGAATGGAATGTGCGAAAGGGACTACTTAGTAGAAACAATCCAGTCTAAGGGCCATAGGGTGGTGATTGCAGTAATGTACAACCCGCCAAAGAACTATAGGAGGCCAAGAGAAGAATATGATGAGAGCAACAGAGCAATGGTTGATACACTAGCCAAGGTGGCCAGAAGAGCTCACATGCAGGAAGCAAAGTTACTAGTCATGGGTAATTTTAATCACAAGGAGATTGACTGGGAAAACTTGGAGCCCCATGGGGTCCCGAATCATGGAGAGCCAAGATGACGGATGTGGTACTGGAAAAGCTCATGCATCAACATGTTAGGAGACACTACCAGAGAGAGAGGTGAGGATGATCCAGCAAGACTGGACCTTGAGTAGTTCGGACATCGAGGATATCAGGTATGAAAGGTCCCATGGAGCTAGTGATCATGTGGTTCTGTGATTTGATTACATAGCTGAACTACAAGTGGAGAGAGTAGCAGGAATAGGATGGGAAAAACCAAACTACCAAAGGAGGGAATACAGAGGCATGAGGAACTTCCAGCAATACATTCAGTGGGAGAGAGAACTAGCAGGAAAATCAGTCAAAGAAATGATGGACTATGTGACAAAATGCAAGGAGGCAGAGGAGAGATTTGTTCCCAAGGAAAACAGAAATAATGGTAAGACCAGAACGAGTCCTTGGTTCACCCAAAGATGTAGGGAGGCAAAAACTAGGTACACTAGAGAATGGATAAGGTACAGAAGACAAAGAACCCAGAAAAATAAAGAGATCAGCCAAAAGCCAGAAACGAATATGCACAGATAAGAAGGGAGGCTCAGTGACAATACGAAAATGACATAGCATCGAAAGGCAAGTTTGACCCGAAGCTGTTGTACAGCCACATCAGGAGAAAAACAACAGTAAAGGACCAGGTAATCAGGCTGAGGAAGGATGGTGGGGAATTCACAAGAAATGAACAAGAGGTATGTGAGGAGCTCAACATGAGATTTAAAGAAGTATTTAAGGTGGAAACAGGTAGGACTCCAGGAGTTCAGAACAGGGGAGTACACCAACAAGTGCTGGATGAGGTACACATAACCGAGGAGGAGATGAAGAAGCTGCTATATGAACTTGATACCTCAAAGGCAGTGAGACCAGACATCTCTCCGTGGGTCCTTAGAGAGGGAGCAGAGATGCTGTGTGTGTGCCATTAACAAAGATCTTCAACACATCCAATGAAACTGGGCAAGTACCTGAGGTATGGAAGATGGCAAATGTAGTCCCAATTTTTAAAAAAGGAGACAGACACGAGGCATTAAACTACAGACCTGTGTCACTAACATGTATAGTATGCAAAGTCATGAAGAAGACCATCAGGAGGAGAGTGGTGGAGCACCTGGAAAGAAACAAGTGTATAATCAACAACCAGCATGGCTTCAGGGAAGGAAAATCCTGTCACAAACCAACTGGAGTTTTATGACAAGGTAACAGAAGACAAAAGAGAGAGGGGTGGATAGACTGCAATTTCTTGGACTGCAAGAAGGCCTTTGGCACAGTTCCTCACAAGAGGTTAATGCAAAAGTTAGAGGATCAGGCACACATAACAGGAAAGGCACTGCAATGGATCAGAGAATATCTGACAGGGAGTCAACAACAAGTTATGGTACATGACGAGGTGTCATAGTGGGCGCCTGTGACAAGCGGGGTTCCACAGGGACCAGTCTGAGAACCTGTGCTGTTTTTGGTATATGTGAATGACATAATGGAAAGGATAGGCTCAGAAGTGTCTTTGTTTGCAAATGATGTGAAGTTAATGAGGAGACTCAAATCAGTCAAGGATCAGGCAGGACTGCAAAGAGACCTGAATAGGCTACAAGCCTGGTCCAGCAACTGGCTCCTTGAATTTAACCTTGCCAAATGCAAAGTCATGAAGATTGGGGAAGGGCAAAGAAGACCGCAGACAGAGAATAGTCTAGGAGGCCAAAGACTGCATACCTCGCTCAAGGAAAAAGATCCTGTGGTGAATGTAATACCGAGCACATCTCCTGAGGCACACATCAATCAGATAATTGCTGCAGCATATGGGTGTCTGGCAAACCTAAGGATAGCGTTCCGATACCTCATTAAGGAATTGTTCAAGACTCTGTGTACCATATATGTCAGGACCATACTGGAGTATGCAGCACAAGTTTGGAATCCACACCTGGTCCAGCATATCAAGAAATTACAGAAAGTTCAAAACACTAGTTCAAAGGTTTGCAACAAGACTAGTACCAGAGCTAATGGGATTGTCCTATGATGAAAGGTTAAGGGAAATTGGCCTGACGACACTGGAGGACAGGAGGGTCAGGGGAGACATGATAGCAATGTATAAAATACTGCGTGGAAGAAACAAGGTGGACAAAGACAGGATGTTCCAGAGATGTTCCAGAAATGGGTCACAATTGGAAGTTGAAGACTCAGATGAGTCAAAGGGATGTTAGGAAGTATTTCTTCAGTCACAGAGCTGTCAGGCAGTGGAATAGCCTAGATGTAGTGGAGGCGGGAACCATACATAGTTTTAAGACGAAGTTTAACCCTTTGAGGGTTTTCGTCGTACTAGTACGTCTTACGCGTAGGGGTTTTTGACGTACTAGTACTCATAAATTCTAGTGGCCTCAAATATAGTGGGAGAAAGCTGGTAGGCCTTCATATGAAAGAATGGGTCTATGTGGTCAGTGTGCACAGTCTAAAAAAAATCCTGCAGCACACAGTGCATAATGAGAAAAAAAAAACTTTGACGATTTTTTTTTAATAAATCAGCGACTTTGCAGTGTATTTTCGTATGGTATTTATTGTTGTATTCTAGTTTTCTTGGTCTCATTTTATAGAATGGAAGACATATTACAGAAATTGAGATGATTTTGACTGGTTTTACAAAGAAAGGTGCCTTGAAATTGAGCTCAAAGTAGCAGAAATGTTCGATTTTTACCAAAATTCAAAAGTAAACAAATCGTGCCAAGCGTGCAATACACGTCAACTGGTGAGTCTAATATTCTTTCACAAGTGCAGCAATAATATTTATACCATTTTTGACACTAATGCAGTAGTCTGCATAACAGTAAATCTTATATTTTTTGTGAAAATAAAAATTCAAAGTGGAAAGCAAAAGAATATAAGAGGGGCCTTGAGACATGACTAATGACTAGAGGAAATGTCATTTTAGTGCCAGGAATGTCTTTCTTGTTTATTCTGGACCCTATTCGGAAATTGGCATCTTTTGAAATTTGTGTGAAATTGGCAAAATTGCTAAATTCTGACCACTGTACTGGATAGTAGAATTTCATAAATGAGTGGTTTCTTGCACCCATTCGATGGAAAAAATGGAGTTCTATCGAAATATTCATGTTTTTTGTCGACTAGTACAGTGAAATTGGCCGAAAATGGGGCTCAAAGTGGGCAAAATCGCCGATGCGTAAACATCGCCGAGACCGCTAACTTTGCGAGAGCATAATTCCGTAAGTTTTCTATCAAATTTCAAACTTTTGGTGTCTTTATGATCGGGAAAAGATTCTCTATCTTTTCGTAAGAGAAAATAATTTTTTTTTTTTTTTAAATTTGGCCGACCCTGAGAACGAGTTTCGGAGAGGGCCTGTCGACCCTCAAAGGGTTAATAAAGCTCATGGAGCAGGGAGAGAGAGGACCTAGTAGCAATCAGTGAAGAGGCAGGGTCAGGAGCTATGACTCGACCCCTGCAACCACAAATGGGTGAGTACCAATAGGTGAGTACACACACACACAAACCTCACACACACACACACACACACACACACACACACACACACACACACACACACACACACACACACACACACACACACACACACACACACACACAGTCATGGAGAAGATAATCAGGAGGAGAGTGGTAGAGCATCTGGAACAGAACAAGAGTATAAACGACAACCAGCATGGACTCATGGAAGGCAAATCCTGTTCTATCATAAAGTAACAGAAGTAAGACACGAGAGAGAGGGGTGGGTTGATTGCATTTTCTTAGACTGCAAGAAGGCCTTCAACACAGTTCCTCACAAGAGATTAGTGGAGAAACTAAAGGATCAGGCATGTATAAGGGAAAGGGTACTGCAATGGATCAGAGAATACCTGACAGGGAGGCAACAATGAGTCATGGTATGTGATGAGTTATCACAGTGGGCACCTGTGACAGGGGTCGGTCCTAAGACCAGTGCTATTTTTGGTATATGTAAATGACATGATGGAAGGGATAGACTCAGAGGTGTCCCTGTTCGCAGGTGATGTGAAGTTAATGAGGAGAATTAAATCAGATGAGGATCATGCAGGACTTCAAAGAGACCTGGACAGGCCAGACACATGGTCCAGCAAATGGCTTCTCAAATTTAACCCTGTCAAATGCAAAGTCATGAAGATCAGAGAAGGGCAAAGAAGACTACAGACAGAGTATAGGCTAGATGGCCAAATACTGCAAACTTTGCTCAAGGAGAAAGCTCTTGGGGTGAGTATAACACCAACCATGTCTCCGGAAGCACACATCAAAAAGATAACAGTTGCAGCATATGGGCGCCTGGCAAACCTGAAATTAGCATTCCGAGACCTAAGAAAGGAATCTTTCAAGACACTGTACACCGTGTACGTCAAGCCCATACTGGAGTATATAGCATCAGTTTGGAACCCACACCGGGTCAAGCACGTTAAGAAATTAGAGAAAGTGCAAAGGTTTGCAACAAGGTTAGCTCCAGAGCTAAGGGGAATGTCCTATGAAGAAAGGCTAAGGAAAATCGGCCTGATGACACTAGAGAACTGGAGGGTTAGGTGAGACATGATAACGACATACAAAATACTGTGTGGAATAGACAAGGTGGACAGAGACAGGATGTTCCAGAGAGGGGAAACAGAAACAAGGGGTCACTCTTGGAAGCTGAAGACTCAGACGAGTCACAGGAATGTTAGGAAGTATTTCTTCAGTCATAGAGTTGTCAGAAAGTGAAACAGTCTGGCAAGTGATGTAGTGGAGGCAGGAACCATACATAGCTTTAAGATGAGGTATGATAAAGCTCATGAAACATGGAGAGGACCTAGTAGCATTCAGTGAAGAGGTGGGGCCAGGAGCTGAGTCTCGACCCTGCCACCACAATTGGTTGAGTACACACACACACACACACACACACAAACTGGGGCCAGGAGCTGAGTCTCAACCCCTGCAACCACAATTAGGTGAGCACACACACACACACACACACACACACACACACACACACACACACACACACACACACACACACACACACACACACACACACACACACACACACACACACACACACACACACACACACACACACACACACACACACACACACACACACACACACACACACACACACACAAGCCCAAGATGTAAAAATGATTCAGAAGATTGAAAGAAATATTTACAATGGAGACAAGAAGGAAAAGGTGTCAGAGCGGGCGCCTGTGACGAATGGGGTTCCACAGTGGTCAGTCCATGGACCATTGCTGTTTCTTGTACATGTGAATGACATGACGGAAGGGACAGACTCAGAAGTGTCCCTATTTGCAGATGATGTGAGGTTAATGAGAAGAATTAAATCAGATGAGGATCAGGGATCTGGAGAAGCTGCAAGCCTGGTTCAGCAACAGCAGGTAGCAAAAACAATGGCTGCTCCTATATCTCTGCTGGCCCCTGGGCCGATCGAAGCTCCAGTGATGGCCTAATTGTAAGTACTGCTACACTAACATACAAGGAACCTATATTGATAAGATAACTGACAGTGAGGACAACCAAATGGACCAAATATGACCAAAAAGAGGATGACTGGCATTCAAATACCAGACCTGCTACCAGACATACAACCAGACAAGCGACGTTTTCCACTATACACTGAAGTAACTGACATCCATATCAATTGCACCAGTGTTCAATGGGAGGACAACATAGAAGAAAACCTAGCAACAAAACTCGAAGGAAACTGACAGGTCTGCAGTGATGGTTTTTCCCTCAGTGTCAAATGCGGGAAGGAAGTGAATATTTAAAAAATGTTGTAAAGAAAGTGAATGCCAGACTAAAGTTCCTCTACAGACAGGCAAAGTGTCTACCTAATGAGGCTCGCAGGACCCTATGTCTAGCTCTCATACAATGTATTATAGACTACTCTTGCTCTTCATGGCACTCTGCCTTAACAAAAAAAAAAAAAACTACAAATCACCCAGAACGAAATGGTGAGCTTCATTCTGGACCTGGGTCCAAGACAACATGTAGGCCAGGATGAATTACAACAACTGGATATGCTGAATGTTAAAGACAGAGTAAATCAACTAAAGCTAAATTACATTTATAAAATTGCCCACACCCAGTGTCCCCCATATCTTACTGCCAATTCTATTAAGGTCGGGAACCAATGCAATTACAGAGCTACGGGAAGGGAGAACAACTTTGCAGTATGTAGAGTCATTGGTCAGGCTTCAAAGACATTTTTCTATTCAGCAGTAAAAGAGTGGAACAGACTGCCTGCACATGTCAAAGCCTGTCATAGCATGAGCCAGTTCAAGAAGAGAACCAAAATGTACCTCATGAATAAGCCTATGAAAAGGGAGGAGAGTGATTTCTTGTATGAAAATAGCTAATTTTATCTCTCCATTATATGTATATCTTCCTTTATTATAACTACTTTTACATATTTAAGATACTTACCTGTTTTTAACTTTTAAATATAAATAATAATCATCACAAGGGCCCCAATGAAAATAAGTTACTTTGTCTGACTTTTTTGGGTTATCCAGGGTTCTCTACACATATGCTGCTATGTATGATAATCAGCGTAACTGTGTATACCTGAATAAACTTACTTAGAACTGGCTCCTGGAATTTAACCTCACCAAATGCAAAGTCATGAAGATCGAGGAAGGGCAAGGAAGACTGCAGAGTACATTCTAGGGGCCTAAGTCAACCAAATCTTTCAGTGGGCTGCAGAAAACAATATGAAGTTCAACGATGAGAAATTTCAATTACTCAGATATGGTAAACATGAGGAAATTAAATCTTCATCAGAGTACAAAACAAATTCTGGCCACAAAATAGAGCGAAACACCAACGTCAAAGACCTGGGAGTGATTATGTCGGAGGATCTCACCTTCAAGGACCATAACATTGTATCAATCGCATCTGCTAGAAAAATGACAGGATGGATAATGAGAACCTTCAAAACTAGGGAGGCCAAGCCCATGATGACACTCTTCAGGTCACTTGTTCTATCTAGGCTGGAATATTGCTGCACTCTAACAGCACCTTTCAAGGCAGGTGAAATTGCCGACCTAGAAAATGTACAGAGAACTTTCACGGCGCGCATAACGGAGATAAAACACCTCAATTACTGGGAGCGCTTGAGGTTTCTAAACCTGTATTCCCTGGAACGCAGGAGGGAGAGATACATGATTATATACACCTGGAAAATCCTAGAGGGACTAGTACCGAACTTGCACACGAAAATCACTCACTACGAAAGCAAAAGACTTGGCAGACGATGCACCATCCCCCCAATGAAAAGCAGGGGTGTCACTAGAACGTTAAGAGACCATACAATAAGTGTCAGGGGCCCGAGACTGTTCAACTGCCTCCCAGCACACATAAGGGGGATTACCAACAGACCCCTGGCAGTCTTCAAGCTGGCACTGGACAAGCACCTAAAGTCAGTTCCTGATCAGCCGAGCTGTGGCTCATACGTTGGTTTGCGTGCAGCCAGCAGCAACAGCCTGGTTGATCAGGCGCTGATCCACCAGGAGGCCTGGTCACAGACCGGGCCACGGGGGCGTTGACCCCCGAAACTCTCTCCAGGTAAACTCCAGGTCCAGGTAAGTCTGCAAACCTCACTCATGGAAAAAAGGATCTTGGGGTGAGTATAATATTGAGCACATCTGAGGCACACATCAACCAAATAACTGCTGCAGCATCTGGGCACCTGGCAAATCTAAGAATAGCATTTTGACACCTCAGTAAGGAAACGTTCAGGACTCTGTACACTGTGTACGTCAGGCCCATATTGGAGTATGCAGCACCAGTTTGGAACCCACATCTAGCCAAGCACATGAAGAAACTAGAGAAAGTGCAAAGGTTTGCAACGACACTAGTCCTGGAGCTAAGGGGCATGTCTTACGAAGAAAGGTTAAGGGAAATCGGCCTGACGACACTGGAGAACAGGAGGGACAGGGAAGACATGATAACGACATATAAAATACTGCGTAGAATTGACAAGGTGGACAAACACAGGATGTTCCAGAGATGGGACACAGAAACAAGGGGTCACAATTGGAAACTGAAGACTCAGATGAGTCAATGGGATGTTAGAAGGTATTTCTTTAGTCACAGAGTTGTCAGGAAAGTGGAATAGTCTGGAAAGGAAAGTAATGTAGTGGAGGCAGGATCCAAACATAGTTTTAAGATGAGGTATGATAAAGCTCAAGGAGCAGGGAAAGTGAGAACTTTGCAACCAGTGAAGAAGTGGCACCAGGAGCTATGACTCGACCCCTACAACCACAGTTAGGTGAATACAATTAGGTAAGTAATATATATATATATATATATATATATATATATATATATATATATATATATATATATGTATATATATATATATATATATATATATATATATGTATATGCAAGGAATTTGCAAGAGCAGGCAAAATATGCACAAACACTGATCTCTGGCTGAAGGAGACTCGAACCTACGAACCTTGGAACAAGGTACGCAGTGCTTTACCAATCTACCCACACTGGACAAAGGCAGCCAGCTTTCAGGGAGAAGGCTTACAGCTTTTCATCTCATCCCCTGCATGCATCAGCCTTACTAGAGATATTAACAATGCAAGGAATTCACAAGAGCAGGCGAAATATACACAAACACTGATTCAGTGTTTGTATATATATATATATATATATATATATATATATATATATATATATATATATATATATATATATATATATATATATATTATATTATATATTATATTATCACACTGGCCGATTCCCACCAGGGCAGGGTGGCCCGAAAAAGAAAAACTTTCACCATCATTCACTCCATCACTGTCTTGCCAGAAGGGTGCTTTACACTACAGATTTTAAACTGCAACATTAACACCCCTCCTTCAGAGTGCAGGCACTGTACTTCCCATCTCCAGGACTCAAGTCCGGCCTGCCGGTTTCCCTGAACCCCTTCATAAATGTTACTTTGCTCACACTCCAACAGCACGTCAAGTATTAAAAACCATTTGTCTCCATTCATTCCTATCAAACACGCTCACTCATGCCTGCTGGAAGTCCAAGCCCCTCGCACACAAAACCTCCTTTACCCCCTCTCTCCAACCTTTCCTAGGCCGACCCCTACCCCGCCTTCCTTCCACTACAGACTGATACACTCTTGAAGTCATTCTGTTTCGCTCCATTCTCTCTACATGTCCGAACCACCTCAACAACCCTTCCTCAGCCCTCTGGACAACAGTTTTGGTAATCCCGCACCTCCTCCTAACTTCCAAACTACGAATTCTCTGCATTATATTCACACCACACATTGCCCTCAGACATGACATCTCCACTGCCTCCAGCCTTCTCCTCGCTGCAACATTCATCACCCATGCCTCACACCCATATAAGAGCGTTGGTAAAACTATACTCTCATACATTCCCCTCTTTGCCTCCAAGGACAAAGTTCTTTGTCTCCACAGACTCCTAAGTGCACCACTCACTCTTTTCCCCTCATCAATTCTATGATTCACCTCATCTTTCATAGACCCATCCGCTGACACGTCCACTCCCAAATATCTGAATACATTCACCTCCTCCATACTCTCTCCCTCCAATCTGATATTCAATCTTTCATCACCTAATCTTTTTGTTATCCTCATAACCTTACTCTTTCCTGTATTCACCTTTAATTTTCTTCTTTTGCACACCCTACCAAATTCATCCACCAATCTCTGCAACTTCTCTTCAGAATCTCCCAAGAGCACAGTGTCATCAGCAAAGAGCAACTGTGACAACTCCCACTTTGTGTGTGATTCTTTATCTTTTAACTCCATGCCTCTTGCCAAGACCCTCGCATTTACTTCTCTTACAACCCCATCTATAAATATATTAAACAACCACGGTGACATCACACATCCTTGTCTAAGGCCTACTTTTACTGGGAAAAAATTTCCCTCTTTCCTACATACTCATATATAAATATATATATATATATATATATATATATATATATATATAATGTATATATAATATATATATATATATGTATGTATATATATATATATATAATGTATATATAATATATATATATGTATATATATATATATAATGTATATAATATATATATATATATATATATATATATATATATATATATATATATATATGCAAAACAACCACTGTGAAAGAATAGTGAAAATCCAATTGATTTTCAAAAAGTTGAGAAAGTTGTATCAAGCAAGTCCATGGTTGACAGAAATATAATTGAATCTTGTTTCATAAAAAGCAGTTTTGAAAATAATATGAATATTTCCTTAGGTTTGTATAAATTAGTTTCATTTATAATTAATAAAATTTGGTTAGAGTTTAATAATACATTGGACAAATAATAAACCTTATTTCTTGGGTAAAATAATTTGTTAGTGGGGTGTCGTGAGGACATGTCTAGTTGGGCCAGCGGACCTACTGCAGTGTTCCTCTTTTCTTATGAGTCCGGTATTGTCCCATGTCAGGTGTTTCTTTGTTGTGGGAGTTGACTGTGAGGTGTGGTCTAAGCCCTTTAATTGCCTTACTTTGATGTATTACTTTCATAGTTCCTTGACAATGTGAGTAGTCACGAAAGCGCTTGGAATTTCACTACTCTTTCACAGTGGTTGTTTTGCATATTTTAAAATCACCTGTTTACTGTGATCTTATTGCATATACATATATATATTTATATATATATTTATTTATATATACTATATATATATTTATATATATATTTATAAATATATATATACAGGAGGGCCCCGCTTTACGGCGTTCCGCTTTACGGCGTTCCGCTAATACGGACATTTCAAATTATGACCAAAACTCACTATACGGCTCCCCCCACCTGACTTTCTAATACGGTCACCGTGCCCCACCCTGTTTGTTTACATTCTCCATGAGCTCAGTAAGCACTAAGTCTCTCCATTTTGTCTGGAAACTCCAAAATTTCAAATGTTTTTAAAAGTTATTTCATATTTTATATATACTCTGATAATTATATTTATGTATACCTGTACCTAAATAAACTTACATACATCGAGTCATTTAAATGTCGTATATTACGTTAATATACACATTTTCATTAATCCATCCATGATATTTTTTTCAAAATTATATAATAAACACGATGCATAACATATAAATAAGATAAATACACCCCACAGTAGAATAAATAAACAAATGTGAGATGTGAGCAGACGACTTGCACAAGTGGTGATAATAACAATACTGAGTCTCATTAAATGTCGTATATTACGGTAATATACACATTTTCATTAATCCATCCATGATATTTTTTTCAAAATTATATAATAAACACGATGCATAACATATAAATAAGATAAATACACCCCACAGTAGAATAAATAAACAAATGTGAGATGTCGTAGCAGACGACTTGCACAAGTGGTGATAATAACAATACCGAGTCTCATTAAATGTCGTATATTACGGTAATATACACATTTTCATTAATCCATCCATGATATTTTTTTCAAAATTATATAATAAACACGATACATAACATAAAAAGATGATAAATACACCCCACAATAGAATAAATAAACATAAATATAAGATGTGGGAGCCACATAACTTGTACAAGTGACGGCAAGAATAACATTTTCTCTAATCTAACATAAGAGTAAATGTGTTACTGGGGGTAACTGTAGAAAATTATTCCTTTCGTATGTATGTAAGTAAGTTTATTCAGGTATACACAAATACAGTTACATAGATTATCATACATAACAACATACGTGTAGAGAACCTAGGATAACCCAAAAAAGTCAGTGTGACTTATTTCCATTGCCTTCACTCAGAGCTTCATTTCTTCTCAAAATGATGTTACATGAGAATGGGAGTGTTCTTCTTTATTAATTCTACCGTATCAATGTAGAGACAACCTGTACACAATGTAACTTGTACACAAACCAGACGTGTACATTTCGTTTGTTTACAAAACTTACCTTCCCCTGGTTTGTTTACATAACTGCGCCTGCCCCCTCTCATGTACTCATTCTTTCTCTCTCTCATTTATTCGTTTTATCTCATTTACTTACTCCTGACCCTACATTAAGACTACAAATATTTTAAGGTAAGTAATGAGTGAACTGTATATACATTTTATCGCTCTGGGATGCTTAAATATCATAGAATAGTATGTGTGGGTGGGGTGGCCTGGTGAGGCTATTACAATACATACCACACTTGATTTCTTACAATAAATACTACTTGTCTCACCCTAGATTAAGACTATAAATATTTTAAGGTAAGTAATGAGTGCACTATGTGTGTATTGTACCTTTTTATTGTTTTTTGATGCCTGGTTCTATTGCTAACTTAATATATGTTAGTGTAAACTTGTTATCTAGTGTTTGTATGCATTTATAAGTGGAAAAAAAGGGTGTTCCACTTTACGGCGATTTCCGCTTTACGGCGGTAGCCTGGAACCTAACCCGCCGTATAAGTGGGGCCTTCCTGTATATATATTTATTTATGCAAAATAACCACTGTGAAAGAATAGAGAAATTCCAAGTGCTTTCGTGACTATGCACATTATCAAGGAACAATGAAAGTAATGCATCAAAGGAAGGCATATAAAGAGTCTAGCCCACACCTCACTATCACATCCCACAACAAAGAAACACCTGACGCGCGACTCATAAGAAAGGGAACACTGCAGCAGGCCCGCTGGCCCAACTAGACAGGTCCTTCACACAACCCACCAACAAACTATTCTACCCAAGAATTAAGAATTTTAAAATTTATTATCTGTCTCATGTATTATTAAATTCTTCCCAAATTCTATTAATTATAAATGAATCTAATTTATATAAACCAAAGGAAATATCCATATTATTGTCAAAACTGCTTTTTATGAAACAAGATTCAATTATATTCCTGTCAACCATGGACTTGCTTGATACAACTTTCTCAACTTTTTGAAAATCAATTGGATGGTTAAAATTTCTCACATGAATAAATAGAGCACTGGAATCTTGTCCAGTTCTAATGCTATATTTTTTTTTTTTTTTCAACAAGTCGGCCGTCTCCCACCGAGGCAGGGTGACCCAAAAAAGAAAGAAAATCCCCAAAAAGAAAATACTTTCATCATCATTCAACACTTTCACCACACTCGCACATTATCACTGTTTTTGCAGAGGTGCTCAGAATACAACAGTCTAGAAGCATACACATATAAAGATACACAACATATCCCTCCAAACTGCCAATATCCCAAACCCCTCCTTTAAAGTGCAGGCATTGTACTTCCCATTTCCAGGACTCAAGTCCGACTATATGAAAATAACCGGTTTCCCTGAATCCCTTCACTAAATATTACCCTGCTCACACTCCAACAGATCGTCAGGTCCCAAGTACCATTCGTCTCCATTCACTCCTATCTAACACGCTCACGCACGCTTGCTGGAAATCCAAGCCCCTTACCCACAAAACCTCCTTTACCCCCTCTCTCCAACCCTTTCGAGGACGACCCCTACCCCGCCTTCCTTCCCCTATAGATTTATATGCTTTCCATGTCATTCTACTGTGATCCATTCTCTCTAAATGACCAAACCACCTCAACAACCCCTCTTCTGCCCTCTGACTAATACTTTTATTAACTCCACACCTTCTCCTAATTTCCACACTCCGAATTTTTTGCATAATATTTACACCACACATTGCCCTTAGACAGGACATCTCCGCTGCCTCCAACCGTCTCCTTGCTGCTGCATTTACCACCCAAGCTTCACACCCATATAAGAGTGTTGGTACTACTATACTTTCATACATTCCCTTCTTTGCCTCCATAGATAACGTTTTTTGACTCCACATATACCTCAACGCACCACTCACCTTTTTTCCCTCATCAATTCTATGATTAACCTCATCCTTCATAAATCCATCCGCCGACACGTCAACTCCCAAGTATCTGAAAACATTCACTTCTTCCATACTCCTCCTCCCCAATTTGATATCCAATTTTTCTTTATCTAAATCATTTGACACCCTCATCACCTTACTCTTTTCTATGTTCACTTTCAACTTTCTACCTTTACACACATTCCCAAACTCATCCACTAACCTTTGCAATTTTTCTTTAGAATCTCCCATAAGCACAGTATCATCAGCAAAAAGTAACTGTGTCAATTCCCATTTTGAATTTGATTCCCCATAATTTAATCCCACCCCTCTCCCAAACACCCTAGCATTTACTTCCTTTACAACCCCATCTATAAATATATTAAACAACCATGGTGACATTACACATCCCTGTCTAAGACCTACTTTTACCGGGAAGTAGTCTCCCTCTCTTCTACACACCCTAACCTGAGCCTCACTATCCTCATAAAAACTCTTTACAGCATTTAATAACTTACCACCTATTCCATATACTTGCAACATCTGCCACATTGCTCCTCTATCCACTCTATCATATGCCTTTTCTAAATCCATAAATGCAATAAAAACCTCCCTATCTTTATCTAAATACTGTTCACATATATGCTTCAATGTAAACACCTGATCTACACATCCCCTACCCACTCTAAAACCTCCTTGCTCATCCGCAATCCTACATTCTGTCTTACCTCTAATTCTTTCAATTATAACCCTACCGTACACTTTTCCTGGTATACTCAGTAAGCTTATTCCTCTATAATTTTTACAGTCTCTTTTGTCCCCTTTCCCTTTATATAAAGGGACTATACATGCTCTCTGCCAATCCCTAGGTACCTTCCCCTCTTTCATACATTTATTAAACAAAAGTACCAACCACTCCAACACTATATCCCCCCCTGCTTTTAACATTTCTGTCATGATCCCATCAGTTCCAGCTGCTTTACCCCCTTTCATTTTACGTAATGCCTCACGTACCTCCCCCACACTTACATTCTGCTCTTCTTCACTCCTAAAAGATGGTATACCTCCCTGACCAGTGCATGAAATTACTGCCTCTGTTTCTTCCTTAACATTTAAAAGTTCCTCAAAATATTCTCGCCATCTACCCAATACCTCCATCTCCCCATCTACTAACTCCCCTACTCTGTTTTTAACTGACAAATCCATATTTTCCCTAGGCTTTCTTAACTTGTTTAACTCGCTCCAAAATTTTTTCTTATTTTCATTAAAATTTCTTGACAGTGCCTCTCCCACTCTATCATCTGCTCTCCTTTTGCACTCTCTCACCACTCTCTTTACCTTTCTTTTACTCTCCATATACTCTGCTCTTCTTATAACACTTCTGCTTTGTAAAAACCTCTCATAAGCTACCTTTTTCTCTTTTATCACACCCTTTACTTCATCATTCCACCAATCACTCCTCTTTCCTCCTGCCCCCACCCTCCTATAACCACAAACTTCTGCCCCACATTCTAATACTGCATTTTTAAAACTATTCCAACCCTCTTCAACCCCCCCACTACTCATCTTTGCACTAGCCCACCTTTCTGCTATATTTATGTTGTTTTAATCCTAGTTCGAGACTTTTACCAGTTTGACCGTAATAGACCTCATCACAAATTTTACAAGGAATCTTATAGACACATCCGTTAGCAAATAACTGTTCCTATGTCCACTATTATTCTTCACATCAAGATAGAGTTAAACTGTCTGTTTTCTCATCAATGTTTTTGAGAGCTTTATGTATTTGTAGTCCAGAGTTCGTAGATGAGGAAATATCCAAAATTTATGAAACAGGTAATGATTTGAAATACCCAAGAAATGTAATTGATAAATCTTTTAAAATTGCTAGAAATACTTTTACAATCCAAAAAGGGACAACCAGCCTTATTCAACTAAAAATATGTTGGATCTCCCTTACTATGAAAACTTGGTTGATATGCCTTCTCTTCTTAGGACTTTTAATATCAAAGTTGTATTTAAAAATCTTGATACAGTAAAAATACTTTTGATAAAGAATTCCCCCCAAAATGCTGATGGATGTGTCTATAAGATTCCTTGTAAATTTTGCGATAAAGTTTATTAAGGTCAAACTGGTAAAAGTCTCGAACTAAGATTAAAACAACATAAATATAGCATTAGAACTGGACAAGATTCCAATGCTCTATTTATTCATGTGAGAGATTTTAGCCATCCAATTGATTTTCAAAAAGTTGAGAAAGTTGTATCAAGCAAGTCCATGGTCGACAGGAATATAATTGAATCTTGCTTCATAAAAAGCAGTTTTGTCAATAATATGAATATTTCCTTTGGTTTATATAAATTAGATCCATTTATAATTAATAGAATTTGGGAAGAATTTAATAATACATTGGACAAATAATAAATTTTAAAATTCTTAATTTTTGGGTAGAATAGTTTGTTGGTGGGTTGTGTGAAGGCCCTGTCTAGTTGGGCCAGCAGGCCTGCTGCAGTGTTCCCTTTCTTATGAGTCGTGCATCAGGTGTTGCTTTGTTGTGGGATGTGATAGTGAGGTGTGGGCTAGACCCGTTATATGCCATCCTTTGATGCATTACTTTCATTGTTCCTTGATAATGTGAGTAGTCACAAAAGCACTTGGAATTTCTCTATTCTTTCACAGTGGTTGTTTTGCATATTATGAAATCACCTGTTTACTGTGATCTTATTGCATATATATATATATATATATACAGTGGACCCCCGGTTAACGATATTTTTTCACTCCAGAAGTATGTTCAGGTGCCAGTACTGACCGAATTTGTTCCCATAAGAAATATTGTGAAGTAGATTAGTCCATTTCAGACCCCCAAACATACACATACAAACGCACTTACTTAAATACACTTACATAATTTGTCGCATTCGGAGGTAATCGTTATACGGGGGTCCACTGTATATGTATATACATATATATATATATATATATATACATATATATATATATATATATATACATATATACAGTGGACCCCCGCATAGCGACCTTAATCCGTGCAAGAGGGCTGGCTGTTATGCGAAATGTTCGCTATGCGAATGAATTTTCCCCATAAGAAATAATGGAAATCAAATTAATCCGTGCAAGACACCCAAAAGTATGAAAAAAAAAATTTTACCACATGAAATATACATTTTCCTACACACAAAGAGAAGGATACATGCACAATAATAGAGTAGTACATGCTCAATATATATTGTGCATGTACTACTCTACTAAATGAAGAATAAATGACACTTACCTTTATTGAAGATGCAGCAATGACTGATGAGACACTGTGTCCTGGGAGTGCCTTTTCCTCCTGAGTACTGTAGGTCCTGTTTGGTATTTTCTTCCAGAACAGGCCTTATCACACTGTGTATGTCACTACGATTCTTAAATCTCTCAAACCAACCTTTGCTGGCTCTAAATTCACCAATATGAGCACTAGTTCCAGGCATTTTCCCTGTTCACCTGGGTGTTAGTCAACTGGTGTGGGTTGCATCCTGGGAGACAAGATTAAGGACTCCAATGGAAATAAGTTAGACAGTCTTCGATGACACTGACTTTCTTGGGTTATCCTGGGTAGCTAACCCTCTGGGGTTAATTGTTTCTTGGTATTCTCAATAAGCCACACCAACAACGGTGGTACAGCAGCAGCAGCAGCTGACGGTGGTACAGCAGCAACAGACGATGCTACAGCAGCAGCAGACGATGCTACAGCAGCAACTGACGATGTTACAGCAGCAGCAGACGATGCTACAGCAGCAGCAGCAGCAGACGATGCTACAGCAGCAGCAGACGATGCTACAGCAGCAGCAGACGGTATTACAGCAGCAGCAGCAGCTGACGGTGGTACAGCAGCAGCAGCAGCTGTACCAAAAATAGTAGCAATGGTTGATTGTGGTTTATTATACAACCTGGCCAGCTCGGAGACACGCACTCCACTTTCATACTTATCAATGATCTTTTTCTTCATCTCCATAGTAATTCTCACCCTTATTGCTGTAGGGTTGGCACTAGAAGCTTTCTTGGGGCCCATGGTCACTTATTTTCCAGAAAAAAATCACCAAAAACACTGTAATAATACAAAATGTTCCGATTGTATGCTTGGATGTTACCGCGGAGGCTGGCTGGTAAACAATGCCACCCGCGGAACATGTGAGCGTGGCTCAGGCCGCACATTGGACGCGTCTCGGACGAAGGCCGCTGAGCGGGTTTTTGTCCACTATGCGGGGCAAAATTTTAGCGAACAAAGCGTCCGCTATGCGGATTGTCCGCTATGCAAGGCGTCCGTTATGCGGGGGTCCACTGTATATATATATATATATATATTTTATTTTATTTTATTATCACACTGGCCGATTCCCACCAAGGCAGGGTGGCCCGAAAAAGAAAAACTTTCACCATCATTCGCTCCATCACTGTCTTGCCAGAAGGGTGCTTTACACTACAGTTTTTAAACTGCAACATTAACACCCCTCCTTCAGAGTGCAGGCACTGTACTTCCCATCTCCAGGACTCAAGTCCGGCCTGTCGGTTTCCCTGAATCCCGTCATAAATGTTACTTTGCTCACACTCCAACAGCACGTCAAGTATTAAAAACCATTTGTCTCCATTCACTCCTATCAAACACGCTCACGCATGCCTGCTGGAAGTCCAAGCCCCTCGCACACAAAACCTCCTTTACCCCCTCCCTCCAACCCTTCCTAGGCCGACCCCTACCCCGCCTTCCTTCCACTACAGAATGATACACTCTTGAAGTCATTATGTTTCGCTCCATTCTCTCTACATGTCCGAACCACCTCAACAACCCTTCCTCAGCCCTCTGGACAACAGTTTTGGTAATCCCGCACCTCCTCCTAACTTCCAAACTACGAATTCTCTGCATTATATTCACACCACACATTGCCCTCAGACATGACATCTCCACTGCCTCCAGCCTTCTCCTCGCTGCAACATTCATCACCCACGCTTCACACCCATATAAGAGCGTTGGTAAAACTATACTCTCATACATTCCCCTCTTTGCCTCCAAGGACAAAGTTCTTTGTCTCCACAGACTCCTAAGTGCACCACTCACTCTTTTCCCCTCATCAATTCTATGATTCACCTCATCTTTCATAGACCCATCCGCTGACACGTCCACTCCCAAATATCTGAATACGTTCACCTCCTCCATACTCTCTCCCTCCAATCTGATATTCAATCTTTCATCACCTAATCTTTTTGTTATCCTCATAACCTTACTCTTTCCTGTATTCACCTTTAATTTTCTTCTTTTGCACACCCTACCAAATTCATCCACCAATCTCTGCAGCTTCTCTTCAGAATCTCCCAAGAGCACAGTGTCATCAGCAAAGAGCAGCTGTGACAACTCCCACTTTGTGTGTGATTCTTTATCTTTTAACTCCACGCCTCTTGCCAAGACCCTCGCATTTACTTCTCTTACAACCCCATCTATAAATATATTAAACAACCACGGTGACATCACACATCCTTGTCTAAGGCCTACTTTTACTGGGAAAAAATTTCCCTCTTTCCTACATACTCTAACTTGAGCCTCACTATCCTCGTAAAAACTCTTCACTGCTTTCAGTAACCTACCTCCTACACCATACACTTGCAACATCTGCCACATTGCCCCCCTATCCACCCTGTCATACGCCTTTTCCAAATCCATAAATGCCACAAAGACCTCTTTAGCCTTATCTAAATACTGTTCACTTATATGTTTCACTGTAAACACCTGGTCCACACACCCCCTACCTTTCCTAAAGCCTCCTTGTTCATCTGCTATCCTATTCTCCGTCTTACTCTTAATTCTTTCAATTATAACTCTACCATACACTTTACCAGGTACACTCAACAGACTTATCCCCCTATAATTTTTGCACTCTCTTTTATCCCCTTTGCCTTTATACAAAGGAACTATGCATGCTCTCTGCCAATCCCTAGGTACCTTACCCTCTTCCATACATTTATTAAATAATTGCACCAACCACTCCAAAACTATATCCCCACCTGCTTTTAACATTTCTATCTTTATCCCATCAATCCCGGCTGCCTTACCCCCTTTCATTTTACCTACTGCCTCACGAACTTCCCCCACACTCACAACTGGCTCTTCCTCACTCCTACAAGATGTTATTCCTCCTTGTCCTATACACGAAATCACAGCTTCCCTATCTTCATCAACATTTAACAATTCCTCAAAATATTCCCTCCATCTTCCCAATACCTCTAACTCTCCATTTAATAACTCTCCTCTCGTATTTTTAACTGACAAATCCATTTGTTCTCTAGGCTTTCTTAACTTGTTAATCTCACTCCAAAACTTTTTCTTATTTTCAACAAAATTTGTTGATAACATCTCACCCACTCTCTCATTTGCTCTCTTTTTACATTGCTTCACCACTCTCTTAACCTCTCTCTTTTTCTCCATATACTCTTCCCTCCTTGCATCACTTCTACTTTGTAAAAACTTCTCATATGCTAACTTTTTCTCCCTTACTACTCTCTTTACATCATCATTCCACCAATCACTCCTCTTCCCTCCTGCACCCACTTTCCTGTAACCACAAACTTCTGCTGAACACTCTAACACTACATTTTTAAACCTACCCCATACCTCTTCGACCCCATTGCCTATGCTCTCATTAGCCCATCTATCCTCCAATAGCTGTTTATATCTTACCCTAACTGCCTCCTCTTTTAGTTTATAAACCTTCACCTCTCTCTTCCCTGATGCTTCTATTCTCCTTGTATCCCATCTACCTTTTACTCTCAGTGTAGCTACAACTAGAAAGTGATCTGATATATCTGTGGCCCCTCTATAAACATGTACATCCTGAAGTCTACTCAACAGTCTTTTATCTACCAATACATAATCCAACAAACTACTGTCATTTCGCCCTACATCATATCGTGTATACTTATTTATCCTCTTTTTCTTAAAATATGTATTACCTATAACTAAACCCCTTTCTATACAAAGTTCAATCAAAGGGCTCCCATTATCATTTACACCTGGCACCCCAAACTTACCTACCACACCCTCTCTAAAAGTTTCTCCTACTTTAGCATTCAGGTCCCCTACCACAATTACTCTCTCACTTGGTTCAAAGGCTCCTATACATTCACTTAACATCTCCCAAAATCTCTCTCTCTCCTCTGCATTCCTCTCTTCTCCAGGTGCATACACGCTTATTATGACCCACTTCTCGCATCCAACCTTTACTTTAATCCACATAATTCTTGAATTTACACATTCATATTCTCTTTTCTCCTTCCATAACTGATCATTTAACATTACTGCTACCCCTTCCTTTGCTCTAACTCTCTCAGATACTCCAGATTTAATCCCATTTATTTCCCCCCACTGAAATTCTCCTACCCCCTTCAGCTTTGTTTCGCTTAGAGCCAGGACATCCAACTTCTTTTCATTCATAACATCAGCAATCATCTGTTTCTTGTCATCCGCACTACATCCACGCACATTTAAGCATCCCAATTTTATAAAGTTTTTCTTCTTCTCTTTTTTAGTAAATGTATACAGGAGAAGGGGTTACTAGCCCATTGCTCCCGGCATTTTAGTCGCCTCATACGACACGCATGGCTTATGGAGGAAAGATTCTTTTCCACTTCCCCATGGACAATAGAAGAAATAAAAAAGAACAAGAGCTATTTAGAAAAAGGAGAAAAACCTAGATGTATGTATATATATATATGCATGTGCGTGTCTGTGAAGTGTGACCAAAGTGTAAGTAGGAGTAGCAAGATATCCCTGTTATCTAGCGTGTTTATGAGACAGAAAAAGAAACCAGCAATCCTACCATCATGCAAAACAGTTACAGGTTTTTGTTTCACAGTCATCTGGCAGGACGGTAGTACTTCCCTGGGTGGTTGCTGTCTACCAACCTACTACCTATAATGTATATATATATATATATATATATATATATATATATATATATATATATATATATATATATATATATATATATATATATATATATATATATATACACACACACAGAGTAGGGCCCCACTTATATGACAGGTTAGGTTCCAGGCTACCGCCGTAAAGTGGAACACCCTTTTTTTCCCTTATAAATGCATACAAATACTAGATAACAAGTTTACACTAACATATATTAAGTTAGCAATAGAACTAAGCATCAAAAAACAATAAAAAAAAAAGCACAATACACACACAGTGCACTCATTACTTACCTTAAAATATTTATAGTCTTAATCTAGGGTGAGATGAGTAGTATTTATCGTAAGAAATCAAGTGTGGTATGTATGGTAGTCAGCCGGACTACCATACCAGTTCACCCCACCCACACATAATATTCTATTGCATTTAAGCATCCCAGAGCGATAAAATGCATATACAGTTTACTCATTACTTACCTTAAAATATTTGTAGTCTTAATCTAGGGTGAGATGAGTAGTATTTATTGTAAGAAATCAAGTGTGGTAAGTATGGTAGTCAGCCAGGCTACCATACCAGGCCATTCCACCCACACATATATTCTATGATATTTAAGCATCCCAGAGCGATAAAATGCATATACAGTTCACTCATTACTTACCTTAAAATATTTGTAGTCTTAATGTAGGGTCAGGAGTGAGTAAATAAGATAAAACGAATAAAAGAGAGAGAAAGAGAGAGAGAGTCAGTACAAGAAGGAGGACAGGCTCAGAGTTATGTAAACAAACCAGGCAAATGTAAGTTTTGTAAACAAAGTGTACACGTCTGGTTTGTGTACAAGTTACATTGTGTACAAGTTGTCTCTACATTGATACGGTAGAATAAATAAAGAAAAACACTTCCATTCTCATTTAACACCATTTTTAGAAGAAATGACGCTCTGAGTGAAGGCAATGGAAATAAATCACTTTGTCTGACTTTTTTGGGTTATCCTGGGTTCTCTACACATATACTGTTATGTATCATAATCTATGTAATTATATTTGTGTATACCCGAATAAACTTACATACATACAAAAGGAATAATTTTCTACAGTTACCCCCAGTAACACATTTTCTCTTATGTTAGACTAGAGAAAATGTTCTTGCCGTCACTTGTACAAGTTGTCTGGCTACGACATCTCATATTTATTTATTCTATTGTGGGGTGTATTTATCATCTTTATATGTTATGTATTGTGTTTATTGTATAATTTTGAAAAAAAATATCATGGATGGATTAATGAAAATGTGTATATTAACGTAATATACGACATTTAATGAGACTCGGTGATTATTATTATTATTATCATTTCTAATATGGCATTATTTGTGCAAGTCGTCTGCTACCACATCTCATATTTATGTTTATTTATTCTACTGTGGGGTGTATTTATCATCTCTATATGTTATGCATCATGTTTATTATATTATTTTGAAAAAATATCATAGATGGATTAACAAAAATATGTATATTAACGTAATATATGACATTTAATGAGACTCGATGATTATTATTATCATTACTAATATGACATCTTGAGACATAAGGCACTCTTACTGATTTTAATGTATACCTGCATGCCAGCACAGTATGTAAGTTTATTTAGGTGCAGGTATACATAAGTATAATTATCAGAGTATACATAAAATATGAAATAACTTTTAAAAACACTTGAAATTTTGTTGTTTCCAGATATAATGGAGAGACTTAGTGCTTGGATCTCACAGAGAATGTAAACAAACCGGGTGGGGCGCGGTGACCATATTAGAAAGTCAGGTGGGGGAGCCGTATAGCAAGTTTTGCTCATAATTTGAAATGACTGTATTAGCGGAACGCCGTAAAGCAAAACGCCATAAAGCGGGGCCCTACTGTATATATACAGTGGACCCCAGGTTAACGATATTTTTTCACTCCAGAAGTATGTTCAGGTGCCAGTACTGACCGAATTTGTTCCCATAAGGAATATTGTGAATTAGATTAGTCCATTTCAGACCCCCAAACATACACGTACAAACGCACTTACATAAATACACTTACATAATTGGTTGCATTCGGAGGTGATCGTTATGCGGGGGTCCACTGTCTATATATATATATATATATATATATATATATATATATATATATATATATATATATATATATATATATATATATAGATATATATACTGTATATATATATATATAGTAGGGCCCGCTTTACGGCGTTTCACTTCACAGCGTTTCGCTAATACTTGTACAGTGGACCCCCGACATTCGATGGCACCGACATTCGATAAATCCAACATTCGATGCATTTTAACGCCAAAATTTCACCTCGACATTCGATACGATTCGTACGAGACGTGTCCATGTGTGGCCTGAACTGCACCATGTGTGCCAGTGTTTACAAGCCAGCCAGTGTGCGCGCATCTTAGGATACATTCGGTACATTCCATATTATCCATATTATTATTGTTTCTGCAAAATAAGTAACCATGGGCCCCAAGAAAGCTTCTAGTGCCAACTCTTCGAGAAAAAAGGTGCTAATGACTATTGAAATGAAGAAAGAGATAATTGCAAAGTACGAAAGTGGAGTGCGTGTGTCGGAGTGCATGATGATTTGGCAAAGAAATTGCCTGCAACTAGTAGTGATGTGACTGAATTTAAGGCCAGCAAAAGTTGGTTTGAAAGATTTAAGAATCGGAGTGGCATACACAGTGTGGGAAGGCATGGTGAGGCTGCCAGTTCAAGTCCTAATGGAAGGGGATTCCCCTTTTAAACACTAACACCATCCACACTCTCCCCTCCTCCCATCCCATCAATCACCACCAGATCTTCATTAAAGGTAAGTGTCAATTATTCTACTGTTATTAATCTATTATTATTGTTGCTATTGTAATTATTCTATTGCATTAAACTTAATATTTCATGTGGTAAAATTTTTTTTTCATACTTTTGGGTGTCTTGCACAGATTAATTTGATTTCCATTATTTCTTATGGGGAAAATTAATTCGACTTTTGATATTTTTGACATTCGATGGCTCTCAGGAACAAATTAATATCGAATGTCAGGGGTCTACTGTACAGGTCTCCCTCAACGTTCGCATTTTCAACTTTTGCGGGCTTCACACATTTGCGAATTCCCAACCGCCAAATTCCCAGCCACCAAATCATATTTAAGTTTACCGCCACGACTCCTTACTACCCTCCCTCCGACCTCTGCAACTGGCAGCCAGCACTCCCACCACTGTGTGGTGAGTGTTTTGTTTGTTTATTATTTGCTATTAAACTACAGTATAAAAAATGTAAACCCATCCATGACTGCATATTAGAATGGCTACTCAGACAGGTATTGGAAGGTGACATCATGTGTTTACTCTTGAACACAGCAAAGAATCAAACATTTCTGCTACTGCTAATAATAATAATAATAATAATAATAATAATAATAATAATATTAATATACAGGAAGGCCCCGCTTTACGGCGTTTCACTTTACGGCGTTCTGCTAATACGGACATTTCAAATTATGACCAAAACTCGCTATACGGCTCCCCCCACCTGACTTTCTAATACGGTCACCGCGCCCCACCCTGTTTGTTTACATTCTCCATGAGCTCAGTAACCACTAAGTCTCTCCATTTTGTCTGGAAACTCCAAAATTTCAAATGTTTTTAAAAGTTATTTCATATTTTATATATACTCTGATAATTATACTTATGTATACCTGTACCTAAATAAACTTACATACTGTACTGGCATGCAGGTACACATTAAAATTAGTAAGTGTCTTATGTCTCCAGACGTCATATTAGTAATGATAATAATAATCATCGAGTCATTTAAATGTCGTATATTACATTAATATACACATTTTCATTAATCCATCTATGATATTTTTTCAAAATTATATAATAAACACGATGCATAACATATAAATAAGATAAATACACCCCACAGTAGAATAAATAAACATAAATGTGAGATGTGGTAGCAGACGACTTGCACAAGTGACGCCATATTAGAAATGATAATAATAATAATAACAATACTCACCGAGTCTCATTAAATGTCGTATATTACGTTAATACAGTATACACATTTTCATTAATCCATCCATGATATTTTTTTCAAAATTATATAATAAACACGATACATAACATAAAAAGATGATAAATACACCCCACAATAGAATAAATAAACATAAATATAAGATGTGGGAGCCACATAACTTGTACAAGTGATGGCAAGAATAACATTTTCTCTAATCTAACATAAGAGAAAATGTGTTACTGGGGGTAACTGTAGAAAATTATTCCTTTCGTATGTATGTAAGTAAGTTTATTCAGGTATACACAAATACAGTTACATAGATTATCATACATAACAACATATGTGTAGAGAACCTAGGATAACCCAAAAAAGTCAGTGTGACTTATTTCCATTGCCTTCACTCAGAGCTTCATTTCTTCTCAAAATGATGTTACATGAGAATGGGAGTGTTCTTCTTTATTAATTCTACCGTATCAATGTAGAGACAACCTGTACACAATGTAACTTGTACACAAACCAGACGTGTACACTTCGTTTGTTTACAAAACTTACGTTCGCCTGGTTTGTTTACATAACTCTGCGCCTGTCCCCTCTCATGTACTCATTCTTTCTCTCTCTCATTTATTCGTTTTATCTCATTTACTTACTCCTGACCCTACATTAAGACTACAAATATTTTAAGGTAAGTAATGAGTGAACTGTATATACATTTTATCGCTCTGGGATGCTTAAATATCAGAATATATGTGTGGGTGGGTTGGCCTGGTATGGTAGCCCGGCTGACTACCATACATACCACACTTGATTTTTTACAATAAATACTACTCATCTCACCCTATATTTTAAGGTAAGTAATGAGTGAACTGTATATACATTTTATCGCTCTGGGATGCTTAAATATCATAGAATAGTATGTGTGGGTGGGGTGGCCTGGTAAGGTAGCCTGGCTGATTACCATACATACCACACTTGATTTCTTACAATAAATACTACTTGTCTCACCCTAGATTAAGACTATAAATATTTTAAGGTAAGTAATGAGTGCACTATGTGTGTATTGTACTTTTTTATTGTTTTTTGATGCCTGGTTCTATTGCTAACTTAATATATGTTAGTGTAAACTTGTTATCTAGTGTTTGTATGCATTTGTAAGTGGAAAAAAAGGGTGTTCCACTTTACGGCGGTTTCCGCTTTACGGCAGTAGCCTGGAACCTAACCTGCCATATAAGTGGGGTCCTGCTGTAATTATTATTATTATTATTATTATTATTATTATTATTATTATTATTATTATAAATGTTATTAATATTAACATGTACTATTATTATTTATAACATATATGTTAGTAAATACCATTGCCTCACCCACTGCCTCTATCACTGCCTCTACCACTGCCTCACCCACTGCCTCACCCACTGCCTCACCCACTGCCTCACCCACTGCCTCTATCACTGCCTCTACCACTGCCTCACCCACTGCCTCTATCACTGCCTCACCCACTGCCTCTATCACTGCCTCTATCACTGCCTCTTTAACTGCCTCTACCACTGCCTCTACCACTGCCTCACCCACTGCCTCACCCACTGCCTCTATCACTGCCTCTACCACTGCCTCAACCACTCCAGTCACACTCAATCTACAAGCACCAAATACAATGAATTATTGTGAAATGTTTGGAAGAACACGGAGACTAATGCTCACTCCAGCATAAACAAAGCCACACTGACGATGTGTCAACCACTTCCTCCACCACTGCTTCAACCCTTGTATTTTTGTACAATTTCCTTCTTCAATTCTATCGTATTTATTATTATTATTATTATTATTATTATTATTATTATTATTATTATTATTATTATTAGCAGTAGCACAAATGTTTGATTCTTTGCTGTGTTCAAGAGTAAACACATGATGTCACCTTCCAATACCTGTCCGAATAGCCATTCCAATATGCAGTCATAAATGGGTTGACATTATTTATACTGTAGTTTAATAGCAAATAATGAACAAACAAAACACTCACCACACAGTGGTGGGAGGGCTGGCTGCCAGTTGTGGGGGTCGGAGGGAGGGTAGTAGGGACTCGTAGTGGTGGAGGCAGTGGTATTTAATAACATACATGTTATTAAGGCATAACGTATGTATTTAGTACAATTTACGACGTTTTCATGTATTTTGTGATTGTTCATGGTTCGACAAGTTAAGGAAGCAGTATTGTATTATATTTCCCAACAATATATTGGGGCACCAAACATTCGCGATTTTTCAACATTCGCGAGGCTCTTGATCCCCCTAACGCTCGTGAATGTTAAGGGAGACCTGTATTACTAGTATTATGCATTTATAAGTGGAAAAAAGAGGTGTTCCACTTTACGGAGATTTCCGCTTTATGGCGGTAGCCTGGAACCTAACCTGCCGTATAAGTGGGGCCCTACTGTATATACAGTGGACCCCCGGTTAACGATATTTTTTCAATCCAGAAGTATGTTCAGGTGCCAGTACCGACCGAATTTGTTCCCATAAGGAATATTGTGAAGTAGATTAGTCCATTTCAGACCCCCAAACATACACGTACAAATGCACTTACATAAATACACTTACATAATTGGTCGCATTCGGAGGTGATCGTTATGCGGGGGTCCACTGTATATACAGTGGTCCCTCAATAATCGTCCTTAATCCATTCCTGGAAGTGGGACTGTTATCGAAATAGATGATTTTCGAATAAATTTTCCCCATAAGAAATAACGTAAATCCAATTAATTCGTTCCACACACCCAGAAGTATCAGCAAAAGTTTTTTTTTTTACCTAAAAGATAGATGTACATGCACAAAAGAATGAACATTCAACATGACAGTTACCTTTATTGAAGGCTGTTGTTGATGAATGGAAGACAGGGAGGAGGAAAGCGGGAAGAGAGGTTATTGTTTGGAAGGGAAATCCCCCTCCATAAGGGCTCTAGGTCACTTCAGGGGTCACTTCCCTAGCATAAATATAGATTTACATGCAGAAAAAAATGCCAAATAAATGTAAAGCACGAATAAAATGTATAAAGGAACATTGGTAATAGGGGTAGTTGATGAGTGGAATGGTCTGTAGATAAATGCAAGGTTCTGAAGCTTGAGTGTGTCCATAACCCTAGCACTTATAAGTTAAATAATGAAGAACTTAGCCATATAGATTGCAAAAAGGTCTTGGGGGTTATGGTGAGCAGCAACCTTAAACCAAGACAGCAGTGCCTAAGCGTACGTAATAAGGCAAAAAGATTATTGGGATTTATATCAAGAAGTGTAAACAACAGAAGTCCAGAGGTTATACTGCAGCTTTATACATCATTAGTAAGGCCTCACCTAGATTATGCAGCTCAGTTCTGGTCTCCATATTACAGAATGGACATAAATTCGTTAGAAAACATTCAGCATAGAATGACCAAGTTAATACATATCATTAGAAATCTTCCTTATGAAGAAAGATTGAAGACTTTTAAGTTAAATTCACTTGTTAGACGAAGAATGAGGGGAGACCTGATTGAAGTGTATAAGTGGAAGATGGGTATTAATAAAGGAGATAAGGTCTTGAGAATATCTCTCCAAGAGAGAACCTGCAGTAATGGATTTAAATTAGACAAGTTTAGATTTAGAAAGGTCATAGGAAAGTATTGGTTTGGAAATAGGGTAGTTGATGAGTGGAACAGTCTACCTAGTTGGGTTATTATGGCTAGGACTTTGGGTAGTTTCAAATTTATGGAACAATGCTCTTCTCCAGACTGAGGGACTGACCACCTCAAAACTTTAAGGGTGATGGACTGATTACATCGTCTTCAAGTATCTTCTGCTTCTATCAACTGAAGAAGCCACTCGTGGCGAAACGTTTCCTTTAATAAATGTCCTGAACTGTACATAAGTGTCTTTTTCCACATCTTGTCGGTATCACCATACCATTTCCTCCTTTTCTGTACTCGACTGAAGAAGCCTACTGTGTAGGCGAAACGTTTCGAAATAAAGATACCTAACTGTTGCATATGTGTCTTACCAGATGTCGTTTTGATAAGGACCTGCCTCGTATGGGCCAGTAGGCCTTCTGCAGTGTTCCTACATTCTTATGTTCTTATGTTCTTATAAATATATGAGTGAGAGGGGTTGGATTTGAGTGGGACTTGCAAATGAGTGGATAGAGTTATCAGAGCTTATTTCCTGGGTAGCATTGAAAATTAGGTTGGGCAAATGTTTTGTTAGTGGGATGGACTGTAAAGGACCTGCCTAGTATGGGCCAACAGGCCTGCTGCAGTGATCCTCCTTTCTTATGTTCTTATGTCTGCCTAGTAGGGTGATCGAAGCTAAAACATTGGGTAGTTTCAAATTTAGGTTGGATAAATACGTGAGTGAGAGGGGTTGGATTTGAGTCGGATTTGCACCTGAGCTTATTGCTTGGGTAGCATTTGTTCTGTTAGTGGGTTGGATTTGTGAAGGACCAGCCTAGTATAGGCCAGCAGGCCTACTGCAGTGTTCCTCCTTTCTTATGTTCTTATTGGAGACTTGTTTGTGTGAGGGAGGGATGGCAAGTTTATTGTTGGAGAATATGACACTAATGTCAACTCTTCGGCTTATTTATCTATCACAATTCAACTAATATGACATAATAAACAATATTAATAACATAGAAACATGGAATATACTTTAGAAGAGTGAATAAAATAAGTCATTACGTATGTCACGAGAGGTGTTGTGTTGCTGGGTATATAAGGGCCACTGAGAGTAAGCCGTCCATAATTGTGGTGAAGCAGCAGCTGAGGTGGTGGTGTTTTCTGTAGCCCTATATAACTCCAACAATGCTGGAGGAGTTGGTAGAATCGCTGAATCACTAAAGAAGGAACCCTCTACCACCATCACTACGACCTTCTACCACTATTACAACTGTTACCACCATCACTACTACCTTCTACCACTATCACAACTGCTTCCACTCTACCACCACCACCTTTGTATTTTTCTACAAACTTTTTCATAAATTATGTGTGTTTCTCACAATCTTTACCAAAGGGCTGGTACTAGAAGCTTTCTTTGGAGTCATGGTAGCTTATTTATCACTTGCAAGCACTAAAACCAATGGAATACAGTGGACCCCTGGTTTACGATATTATTTCATTCCAGAAGTATGTTCAAGTGCCATTACTGAACGAATTTGTTCCCATAAGGAATATTGTGAATTAGATTAGTCCATTTCAGACCCCCAAACATACACGTACAAACGCACTTACATAAATAGACTTACATAATTGGTCGCATTGGGAGCTGATCGTAAAGCGGGGGTCCACTGTATTATGAAATATTTCGTAGGAGAATGTGAGGGGACCATTGCTCATAAGAACATAAGAACATAAGAAAGGAGGAACACTGCAGCAGGCCTGTTGGCCCATACTAGGCAGGTCCTTTACAATTCATCCCACTAACAAACATTTGACCTACCCAATTTTCAATGCTACCCAAGAAATAAGCTCTGATGTGCAAGTCCCACTCAAATCCAACCCATCCCACTCATGTATTTATCCAACCTAAATTTGAAACTACCCAAAGTCCTAGCCTCAATAACCCAACTAGGTAGACTGTTCCACTCATCTACTACCCTATTTCCAAACCAATACTTTCCTATGTCCTTTCTAAATCTAAACTTATCTAATTTAAATCCATTACTGCGGATTCTCTCTTGGAGAGATATCCTCAAGACCTTGTTAATATCCCCTTTATTAATACCTATCTTCCACTTATACACTTCGATCAGGTCTCCCCTCATTCTTCGTCTAACAAGTGAATGTAACTTAAGAGTCTTCAATCTTTCTTCATAAGGAAGATTTCTAATGCTATGTATTAATTTAGTCATCCTACGCTGAATGTTTTCTAACGAATTTATGTCCATTCTGTAATATGGCGACCAGAATTGAGCTGCATAATCTAGGTGAGGCCTTACTAATGATGTATAAAGCTGCAGTATGACCTCTGGACTTCTGTTGCTTACACTTCTTGATATAAATCCCAGTAATCTATTTGCCTTATTACGTACGCTTAGGCACACTGGCTGGGAAGGCAGGCCCAGGCGGCTCAGAGCGTGAGTACGCATCCCAGACGAAGGACGATTAGTGAGTTAACGGACCATTTGCGAGCCAATGTTTAGACGAAATAACGAGACTATTTCCAAAATGGATGACTTTCAGGCTGGACGATTATTGAGGGACCACTGTATATATATATATATATATATATATATATGTAGATGAATGGTTCAGAGAACCGACATGCTGATAAATTAGACACATGTGCAACTCTTGGGTATCTTTATTGAGGAAACGTTTTGCCACACAGTGGCTTCATCAGTCCATACGTAGGAGAAACTTGAAGAACAGGAGGAGAATGAGGTAATCAGTCCCTCAACCTTGAGTCGATGTGTTCAGTCCATCAATCTTGAGTAGAATGCGGCATATGAGCGGAGAAGCAGCTTATAAACCATATGGCAGGAGAGGTGCAGCAGTCATAGGTGGTGTCACATTTGTTCAATGTGGAAGTAGGTCATGCCCAAGAATTAGGCAAGCGAAGAATTCCAAAGTATTAAGATCCCAAGAAGTTGCAGTGTCTGACAGGTTTGTAGATGAATGGTTCAGAGAACCAACATGTTGATAAATTAGACACATGTGTAACTCTTGGGTATCTTTATTGAGGAAACGTTTCACCACACAGTGGCTTCATCAGTCCATACGTAGGAGAAACTTGAAGAACAGGAGGAGAATGAGGTAATCAGTCCCTCAACCTTGAGTCGATGTGTTCAGTCCATCAATCTTGAGTAGAATGCGGCATATGAGCGGAGAAGCAGCTTATAAACCATATGGCAGGAGAGGTGCAGCAGTCATAGGTGGTGTCACATTTGTTCAATGTGGAAGTAGGTCATGCCCAAGAATTAGGCAAGCGAAGAATTCCAAAGTATTAAGATCCCAAGAAGTTGCAGTGTCTGACAGGTTTGTAGATGAATGGTTCAGAGAACCAACATGTTGATAAATTAGACACATGTGTAACTCTTGGGTATCTTTATTGAGGAAACGTTTCACCACACAGTGGCTTCATCAGTCCATACGTAGGAGAAACTTGAAGAACAGGAGGAGAATGAGGTAATCAGTCCCTCAACCTTGAGTCGATGTGTTCAGTCCATCAATCTTGAGTAGAATGCGGCATATGAGCGGAGAAGCAGCTTATAAACCGTATGGCAGGAGAGGTGCAGCAGTCATATGCCGCATTCTACTCAAGATTGATGGACTGAACACATCGACTCAAGGTTGAGGGACTGATTACCTCATTCTCCTCCTGTTCTTCAAGTTTCTCCTACGTATGGACTGATGAAGCCACTGTGTGGCGAAACGTTTCCTCAATAAAGATACCCAAGAGTTGCACATGTGTCTAATTTATCAACATATATATATATATATATATATATACAGTGGTCCCTCGTTTATCGTCGTTAATCCATTCCTGGAAGTGCAACGATTATCGAAAGACAATTTTCGAATCAATTTTCCCATAAGAAATAATGTAAATACAATTAATCCGTTCCTGACACCCAGAAGTATTAAAACAAAAAATTTTTTTACATGAAATATAGATGTAGTACATAAACAACACAATGGAACATGATGAATGAAACATTAACAGCATAACACTTAGCTTTATTGGCAATTCTTCTTAGTGTATGGAAGACTGGAGGAGGGGAGAGATTGGATTAGTTACTGTTTGGAAGGGGAATCCCCCTCCATAACACCTCAGGTACCAAGTCCTTCTCTGTTTCTTAATGCCGCTAGGACCAGCTTGAGAGTCACAGGAGTCCTGTCTCGCAAAAAAAATGTCCAGAGAGCTCTGTTTCTGGCGTCTCTTTAAAACTTCCCTAAAATGGGCCAAGACTGTCACTGTACAAGTTGCCGATATGGCTTGCAACATCCTTCTCAGGGTGATGTTTCTCCATAAATTTTTCCATCCTACCCCACATTTCAAAAATCTTCTTAATTTCTGAAGAAGAAACCTTCTTCCATCTCTCTTCCTCCTCCTTCCTCCTCCTTCCTTCTCATTTATCCACACCAATAATAACTTCTCAACCTCTTCGAGTACTGGTGATCTCATATTTGTCAGCATATTTACCCCGTTTGCAACAACAGCTTCCTTGATTTCCTTTTTCTTGGTCACGATGGAAGATAATGTTTCACAACATTGTCAGTGTCACCATTCAACACTTGTTCAGGTTTCAGTCCTTCACTGTCTATGTACTCCTTGAATTCGTGCACATATTTTTCAACTGCTTTTTGGTCCAAACTGGCAGCCTCACCATGCCTTATCACGCTATGTATGCCACTACGATTCTTAAATCTCTCAAACCAACATTTGCTGGCCTTAAATTCACTCACATCACAACTAGTTGCTGGCATTTTTCTAATTAAATCGTAATGCAACTTCCTAGCCTTTTCACATATGATCGGTTGAGAGATGCTATCTCCTGCTATCTGTTTTTCGTTTATCCATAACAATAACAGTCTCCCAACATCTATCACTTGCGATCTCAGTTTCGAAAACATAGTTGCACCTTTGGCAAGAACAGCTTCCTTGATTGCCGTTTTCTTGGCCACAATAGTAGCGATGGTTGATTGGGGTTTTGTGTACAGCCTGGCCAGCTCAGAGACACGCATTCCATTTTCATACTTAGCAATGATCTCTTTCTTCATATCCATAGTAATTCTCACCCTTTTTGCTGTAGGGTTGGCACTAGAAGCTTTCTTGGGGCCCATGGTGACTTATTTTGCAGGTGCAATCACTAAAAAGGCTGTGATAATATGAAATGTTCCGATTGTATGCTTGGAAATGACAGCGGTGGCTGGCTGGCTTGTAAACACTGGCCAGAAGCGGACGAGTTTTTTTAGCACTAATCGAGGCAAAATTTTTGTGATAAAATGTATCGCTAGTCAGATTTATCGTTAATCAATGCCATCGCTGGTCGAGGGTCCACTGTATATACAGGAAGGCCCCACTTATACGGCGGGTTAGGTTCCAGGCTACCGCCGTAAAGCGGAAATCGCCGTAAAGTGGAACACCCTTTTTTTCCACTTATAAATGCATACAAACACTAGATAACAAGTTTACACTAACATATATTAAGTTAGCAATAGAACCAGGCATCAAAAAACAATAAAAAGGTACAATACACACATAGTGCACTCATTACTTACCTTAAAATATTTATAGTCTTAATCTAGGGTGAGACAAGTAGTATTTATTGTAAGAAATCAAGTGTGGTATGTATTGTAATAGCCTCACCAGGCCACCCCACCCACACATACTATTCTATGATATTTAAGCATCCCAGAGCGATAAAATGTATATACAGTTCACTCATTACTTACCTTAAAATATTTGTAGTCTTAATGTAGGGTCAGGAGTAAGTAAATGAGATAAAACGAATAAATGAGAGAGAGAAAGAATGAGTACATGAGAGGGGGCAGGCGCAGTTATGTAAACAAACCAGGGGAAGGTAAGTTTTGTAAACAAACGAAATGTACACGTCTGGTTTGTGTACAAGTTACATTGTGTACAGGTTGTCTCTACATTGATACGGTAGAATTAATAAAGAAGAACACTCCCATTCTCATGTAACATCATTTTGAGAAGAAATGAAGCTCTGAGTGAAGGCAATGGAAATAAGTCACACTGACTTTTTTGGGTTATCCTAGGTTCTCTACACGTATGTTGTTATGTATGATAATCTATGTAACTGTATTTGTGTATACCTGAATAAACTTACTTACATACATACGAAAGGAATAATTTTCTACAGTTACCCCCAGTAACACATTTACTCTTATGTTAGATTAGAGAAAATGTTATTCTTGCCGTCACTTGTACAAGTTATGTGGCTCCCACATCTTATATTTATGTTTATTTATTCTATTGTGGGGTGTATTTATCATCTTTTTATGTTATGTATCGTGTTTATTATATAATTTTGAAAAAAATATCATGGATGGATTAATGAAAATGTGTATATTACCGTAATATACGACATTTAATGAGACTCGGTATTGTTATTATCACCACTTGTGCAAGTCGTCTGCTACGACATCTCACATTTGTTTATTTATTCTACTGTGGGGTGTATTTATCTTATTTATATGTTATGCATCGTGTTTATTATATAATTTTGAAAAAAATATCATGGATGGATTAATGAAAATGTGTATATTACCGTAATATACGACATTTAATGAGACTCAGTATTGTTATTATCACCACTTGTGCAAGTCGTCTGCTCACATCTCACATTTGTTTATTTATTCTACTGTGGGGTGTATTTATCTTATTTATATGTTATGCATCGTGTTTATTATATAATTTTGAAAAAAATATCATGGATGGATTAATGAAAATGTGTATATTAACGTAATATACGACATTTAAATGACTCGATGTATGTAAGTTTATTTAGGTACAGGTATACATAAATATAATTATCAGAGTATATATAAAATATGAAATAACTTTTAAAAACATTTGAAATTTTGGAGTTTCCAGACAAAATGGAGAGACTTAGTGCTTACTGAGCTCATGGAGAATGTAAACAAACAGGGTGGGGCACGGTGACCGTATTAGAAAGTCAGGTGGGGGGAGCCGTATAGTGAGTTTTGGTCATAATTTGAAATGTCCGTATTAGCGGAACGCCGTAAAGCGGAACGCCGTAAAGCGGGGCCCTCCTGTATATATATATATATATATATATATATATATATATATATATATATATATATATATATATATATATATATATACAGTGGACCCCCGCATAACGGACGCCTTGCATAGCGGACAATCCGCATAGCGGACGCTTTGATCGCTAAAATTTTGCCCCGCATAGCGCCCAAAAACCCGCTCAGCGGCCTTCGTCCGAGACGCGTCCAATGTGCGGCCTGAGCCACGCTCACATGTTCCGCGGGTGGCATTGTTTACCAGCCAGCCTCCGCGGTAACATCCAAGCATACAATCAGAACATTTTGTATTATTACAGTGTTTTTGGTGATTTTTTTCTGGAAAATAAGTGACCATGGGCCCCAAGAAAGCTTCTAGTGCCAACCCTACAGCAATAAGGGTGAGAATTACTATGGAGATGAAGAAAAAGATCATTGATAAGTATGAAAGTGGAGTGCGTGTCTCCGAGCTGGCCAGGTTGTATAATAAACCCCAATCAACCATCGCTACTATTGGTGGTACAGCTGCTGCTGCTGCTGTATCACTGTCAGCTGCTGCTGCACTGTCAGCTGCTGCTGCTGTACCACCGTCAGCTGCTCCTGCTGCTGTAGTACCGTCTGCTGCTGCTGTAGCATCATCTGCTGCTGCTGTAGCATCGTCTGCTGCTGCTGTAGCATCGTCTGTTGCTGCTGTAGCATCGTCTGTTGCTGCTGTACCACCGTCAGCTGCTGCTGCTGCTGTAGCATCGTCTGCTGCTGCTGTAACATCGTCAGTTGCTGCTGTAGCATCGTCTGCTGCTGCTGTAGCATCGTCTGTTGCTGCTGTAGCATCGTCTGCTGCTGCTGTAGCATCGTCTGTTGCTGCTGTAGCATCGTCTGCTGCTGCTGCTGCTGTAGCATCGTCTGCTGCTGCTGCTGCTGTAGCATCGTCTGCTGCTGCTGTAACATCGTCAGCTGCTGCTGCTGCTGCTGTAGCACCGTTGTTGGTGTGGCTTATTGAGAATACCAAGAAACAATTAACCCCAGAGGATTTGCCACCCAGGATAGCCCAAAAAAGTCAGTGTCATCGAAGACTGTCTAACTTATTTCCATTGGGGTCCTTAATCTTGTCTCCCAGGATGCAACCCACACCAGTTGACTAACACCCAGGTGAACAGGGAAAAATGCCTGGAACTAGTGCTCATATTGGTGAATTTAGAGCCAGCAAAGGTTGGTTTGAGAGATTTAAGAATCGTAGTGACATACACAGTGTGATAAGGCCTGTTCTGGAAGAAAATACCAAACAGGACCTACAGTACTCAGGAGGAAAAGGCACTCCCAGGACACAGTGTCTCATCAGTCATTGCTGCATCTTCAATAAAGGTAAGTGTCATTTATTCTTCATTTAGTAGAGTAGTACATGCACAATATATATTGTGCATGTACTACTCTACTATTGTGCATGTATCCTTCTCTTTGTGTGTAGGAAAATGTATATTTCATGTGGTAAAATTTTTTTTTTCAAACTTTTGGGTGTCTTGCACGGATTAATTTGATTTCCATTATTTCTTATGGGGAAAATTCATTCACATAGCGAACATTTCGCATAACAGCCAGCCCTCTTGCACGGATTAAGTTCGCTATGCGGGGGTCCACTGTATATATATATATATATATATATATATATATATATATATACACACACACACATAGCCCATACACATGAACACATACACAAACCCAGGCCAAATGTCTATCTACAAGTGCCTTAGACAACTAGTAAGCAACTAAGTAGGTAACTACACAAACAGAGCAATTGAGCTTCAATGACAAGGTTAAATACACTGAGAAATGTGTTTCTTCACTGTGCTCACAGTAGAGCCACCACTTTCAACGTTGTTGTCTTATTGTCACACAAAAACCCACATTAAAATACTTTCTCAAAGAAACCTATGTTAAAATACTTTCTCATAGAAACCCATGTTAAAATACTTTCTCATAGAAACCAATGTTAAAATACTTTCTCTTTAGAAACCCATGTTAAAATACTTTCTCAAAGAAACCCATGTTAAAATACTTTCTCATAGAAACCCATGTTAAAATACTTTCTCATAGAAACCCACATTAAAATACTTTCTCATAGAAACCCATGTTAAAATACTTTCTCATAGAAACCCACATTAAAATACTTTCTCATAGAAACCCATGTTAAAATACTTTCTCATAGAAACCCATGTTAAAAAACTTTCTCATAGAAACCCATATTGAAATAATTTCTCACAGAAACCCATGTTAAAATACTTTCTCACAGACAACCATGTAAAAATTGGAGTCATTGCAGAGCCATAATAGTCCGTATCTATTTTCACTTTTTTTCGTTTTTAAAAAAATTTTTACCACTTCTGCACATTATTATACACTGATTCTTTATATATATAAATACTGTAATACTTTAATATTTTAATCTAATTATTTCATGTATACATATTAACTAATCAGAAAAGAGCTACAAAATAGTCCAGTACATATGTACAGGAGAGAGAGAGAGAGAGAGAGAGAGAGAGAGAGAGAGAGAGAGAGAGAGAGAGAGAGAGAGAGAGAGAGAGAGAGAGAGAGAGAGAGAGAGAGACAGAGAGAGAGAGACAGAGAGAGAGAGACAGAGAGAGAGACAGAGAGAGAGAGACAGAGAGAGAGAGAGAGAGAGACAGAGAGAGACAGAGAGAGACAGAGAGAGACAGAGAGAGAGAGAGAGACAGACAGAGAGAAACAGACAGAGAGAGACAGAGAGAGACAGAGAGAGACAGACAGAGACAGACAGACAAACAGAGAGAGAGAGACAGAGAGAGAAACGAGTGAGCTCACCACCTCCGACTGGAATGCTCTTCTCCAAGGTGATGTTGATAACAAACTGAACATATCCTTAATTTCCAACAAGAACACATCCTTCACCGACAGTATATGACGAAGTTTACAGATCAATCTTGGTTCATGGCTTTCTTTGTCGAGAGCCTGCTACTGCTGAGTACAAGGCCTGGAGAAGGTATAAGAGGCATCTATCTATAACAGGAACCTGCACAGGCAAGCCTGTTGGCAAATGGAAAAAGTCCAGGTGGGCCATCTCTAAATGAAAGGCTGACACAAAAAGAAAGCATCAGATAAAGTAGGCTCCAAAACATGGTACTGTTTGGTTAAGGACGACGAGGTTATTCACTTTATTAAATTATTCCACCTCTAAATTGACTTGTTAAGATCATCTCTACTACCAGCCAGGATAAAGCTAACCTCTTTGCCAAACACTTTACTGCCAAGATGCAAGTTCCTAATCCAGCAAGGGAACCTCCTTGGCTAATCGCAAGAACTGTATCAAAGTTGACAGCTGTGATGATAAGGAAGGATGAAATGTATCCTCTCCCTATATCCCTGGACCAAAATAAGGCTGTGGGCCCATATAAGCTGAGCCCAATATTGCTGAGTAAATGTGCAGACCACCTAGCAGCACCTCTAACCTGCATCTATCAGACTACCTAGCACAGTGTAAATGATAGCAAGTCACATTTGCAATTGAAAAAAAAAACACAAATGATGATCTTTAAACTGGAGTAGTGGTAAGAATGAATGGGAGGGTGTTGGTACCCTGGGACAAAGTTGATATCCTTGGGGGGAAATCTGACTCCAAACTGACCATGAAGAACCATGTTGTAAATCTTGCAAAGCGGCCAGGAAGTTAACAGCACTTCGATGTATCTCGTATCTGCTTGAGAGTAGAGGTTGCAAGATTCTGTACGAGGCACAAGTATGCTCACACCTTGAGTATAGTCTACTTTCTTGGACTACCTGCCCTCCGTCTCGTCTGCGACTTCTTGACACAGTAGAGAACAGGGTGTAGTGATACTGGTCCTGTGGGGAGCAGCAGCAGGATAATACTGCACCACCTCTAGGGGCCCTTAACAACAACAACAGTTTGGTGTGGGTCATGGGCACCAACACATGGTGTGTGATTCTCTCCTACTTTATCCATTTATCAGCGATGCAGATTACATGGTGAGTTTAAATATGTGGCCTGTAGTTATAACTTTTCTCTTGACATATGCAAGACATCACCATCCCTGTAGAAGCTATTATTAGATGTACTAGTCATTATATTTTGTTGTTGCAGAAGTACTATGAAGATTCTATGTTCAATAAAGCCTAGAGATAAGGCCTGTGTTTCTATCACAACAATTTATTGAACATAGAATCCTGGGCTACCTGGTGGTGATCCTGCGCTAGACTACATCACAACATGGAGCGTTTACTGAAACCTGAGAGGCTAGACTGTGACCCCAGCTTATCAACGGCTGCTCAGGAATGGAAGCACTGGTTTAAGACTTTCGAAAACTTCTTGGGAGCCCTTCCTAAAGAAGATCTAGATAAACTAAGTCTGCTCATCAATTTTGTGTCACCTAAGATATATGAGGCTATTTCTGAGTGTAATACCTACGAAGATGCTATCAAAACCCTCAAGTCTCAGTATATTAAACCTACAAATGAAATCTTTGCACGCTATCGCCTTGCAACTCGCCGCCAGCAGATTGATGAGTCCTTAGAGGAATACTTTCAAGCACTGAAAATTTTAGGTAAGGACTGTCACTTCCAAGCAGTGACAGCTGCTCAGTATTGTGAAGAGTCCATCAGGGATGCTTTTATCAGTGGCCTGCAATCACCAATAATAAGGCAGCGTTTATTGGAGAATAAAACTCTCGACTTAGCCGCTGCCTTTGACCAGGCAAGAGCTCTAGATTCAGCCCAGAAGAATTCTGAAGTATACAGTACCACTCAGCCTTCTCGAGTGGTAAGTGCTGCAATTCCTGACCAAGACTCTTGCAATGAAGTTACTGGGGAACCTGCCTCAGTGACAGCAGCAGCAGGTACGGTGTGTTTCTTTTGTGGTTTTTCAAGACATCCACGTCCAAAGTGTCCTGCTCGTGAAGCAATGTGCCATAAATGCCACAAGAAAGGTCACTTTGCTAAAGTATGTCGTGCTAATGCATCAACAAGAGCTAGTGCCTCCACACATTCCAGTGATCATGCGACTCTAGCAACAGTGACTTCTGCGGCTACTCCAAATTCACTGTCAAAGGCAGTTGTGAAAGTATTCATCAAAGGAACAGAAGTAGATGGTCTTATCGATAGTGGCAGCTCAGAGAGTTTCATCAACCTTGACTTAGTTAAACGGCTCTCCTTGACTCTACATCACTCATCAGGTACCGTTTCCATGGCATCAACATCTCTCTCTATTCAGACCTTAGGGTTTTGTAAGGTAAATCTCAGAGTTAATGGAAAGGATTATCAAGATGTACATTTAGCTATTCTGCCACAACTGTGCTCTGATGTTATCCTTGGTCAGGACTTTCAGAAGCTGCATGGTAGTGTCACCTTAACATATGGAGGTGAACTGCCTTCTCTTGTTGTCTGTGGACTTAGCACTTTAAGGGTAGACCCACCAAAGCTGTTTGCAAATCTTACCGCGGATTGCCATCCTATATCAGCTAAGTCACGCCGCTATTCTTATGAGGATCGGATGTTCATTGAGAAAGAAACTCAGAGGCTGCTGAAGGAGGGTATTATAGAACCGAGTGATTCCCCTTGGCGTGCACAGGTTGTTGTTGTTAAAGATGGTTATAGGAAACGGAGACTGGCTATCGATTACTCTGAGACAATCAACAAATTTACACTTCTTGATGGGTACCCTCTACCTCGAATTGACGATACAGTGAACAAAATTGCTCAGTACTACGTGTTTAGCACAAGTGATCTGCAGAGTGCCTATCATCAAGTCCCTATAAGGAATGAAGATAAACCATACACAGCGTTTCAGGCTAGTGATGGCCTGTATCAGTTTACCAGAGTCCCTTTTGGAGTCACCAATGGGGTAGCCTGCTTCCAACGAATTATGGATTCACTCATTCAGGAAGAGCAACTCATGGGAACCTACGCGTATTTAGATAATGTTACCATTTGTGGCAAGACCCAGGAGGAACATGATGCAAACCTTGATAAGTTTTTGGAAGCCGCCAAGAAGAAAAATATCAGTTACAATGAGGAAAAGTGCACTTTTTCAACTAAAAGGCTTAGCATCCTTGGTTATGTAGTGGAAGGAGGTTCAATATTCCCAGACCCTGAATGACTACGACCTCTACGGGAACTTCCAATGCCTCAAGACAAAAAGTCACTCCGAAGAACTCTTGGTCTCTTTGCTTATTACTCACAATGGATCTACAACTATTCAAGTAAAGTCCGCCCATTGAGTGCTACCACATTTCCTGTGACAAAGGAAGCAGAAGCCGCTTTCCATACTCTCAAACAGGACATTGAAAACTCAGTAGTTCAAGCCATTGATGAGTCCCTACCATTCGAAGTGGAAACGGATGCATCTGACATTGCCATTGCTGCAGTCTTATCTCAGGCAGGACGACCAGTAGCCTTCTTTTCGAGAACTTTTCAAGGATCAGAGAAATGTTATGCTGCTGTAGAAAAGGAAGCCCAGGCCATCATAGAAGCAGTTCGCCACTGGAGGCATTATTTAACTGGTAGACATTTCACCATAAGGACTGACCAACGGTCCGTGATGTATATGTTCGACAAGAGGCACAAAAGTAAGATAAAGAATGACAAGATATTACGCTGGAGGATGGAACTATCGTGTTATGACTTTGATATTCTGTACCGACCGGGTCAAGAGAACATCTCACCTGATGCATTCTCTAGGTCCCACTGTGGAGCAGCATGTCATGATTTGCAATCACTCTCAGCTCTCCACAAGGCTTTGTGTCACCCAGGAGTTACACGCCTGTACCATTTTGTCAAATCAAAGAACATGCCCTACTCAGTGGAAGATGTGCGACAAGTGATCAGAGCATGCAGAGTATGTGCAGAGTGCAAGCCAAACTTTCATCAGCCAGAGAAGACTCATCTCATAAAATCCACCCAGCCTTTCGAAAGATTGAATATAGATTTCAAAGGACCTCTACCAAGCACAAATCAGAATAGGTATTTCCTTAACATAGTAGATGAATATTCAAGGTTTCCCTTTGTATTCCCCTGTGCAAATATGGCTGCTTCAACTGTTATTAGTTGTCTTTCACAGTTGTTCTCTATTTTTGGTATGCCAGCTTATATCCATTCAGACAGGGGATCCTCGTTCATGAGTAACGAACTTCAGGAGTTTTTGGCTAGCAAAGGTATTGCCTGCAGCAGAACAACAAGCTACAACCCTCAAGGCAATGGTCAAGTGGAGCGGTTCAATGGTACTATATGGAAGGCAGTTACAATGACATTAAAGTCGCGCAATCTACCTGTTCAACACTGGCAAACTGTCCTACCTGATGCTCTTCACTCTATTAGATCACTGCTGTGCACAGCTACTAATGCAACCCCTCATGAAAGACTCCTCAACTATTCACGTCGTTCCTCTACGGGAGCCTCCGTGCCCACTTGGTTATGTCATCCTGGACCCGTTCTCCTGAAGAGTCACCGTAGGATGAACAAGACGGATCCTTTAGTGGAAGAGGTAGAGCTCCTGCAAGCTAATCCACATTACGCCCACATTCGCTACCAAAATGGTGAAGAGACTACAGTATCTACAAGACATTTAGCCCCAGTTGAAATCCCTATTAGTGTGGAATCTCAAGATACACCAATAGATGTGAAAGATGCTTCGTTTTCTCCTGGAAAGCCCCTTGAGACTACCCCTATGGAAATAGAGGATTCTGCTCCAGCAGTTAATCAAACCCCGCTGGAAAATATCGAACCTGGTGAAGAGGCTCAAGGGCTACGAAGGTCGGGACGTGTACGTCGCCCACCTAACAGTTTGGGAGATTACTGTCTCTGATATTTTAGAAGGGGGAGATTGTAGTGATACTGGTCCTGTGGGGAGCAGCAGCAGGATAATACTGCACCACCTCTAGGGGCCCTTAACAACAACAACAGTTTGGTGTGGGTCATGGGCACCAACACATGGTGTGTGATTCTCTCCTACTTTATCCATTTATCAGCGATGCAGATTACATGGTGAGTTTAAATATGTGGCCTGTAGTTATAACTTTTCTCTTGACATATGCAAGACATCACCATCCCTGTAGAAGCTATTATTAGATGTACTAGTCATTATATTTTGTTGTTGCAGAAGTACTATGAAGATTCTATGTTCAATAAAGCCTAGAGATAAGGCCTGTGTTTCTATCACAACACAGGGCAAGATGGTTCATCTCTTGCCTGGACCCAGCTGGGATAGATCTGTCATTTCAGCAGAGCCTTCAATACAGGAGGGATGTGGGTGGCCTTAATGTTATGCAAAAGGCCAATACTGTCAAAGTACCACACTTGGCTCCACTTCAAGAACAACAAGAAGCTTCTACACAACAAGACAGGCAGCAGCTACACTCTGACTGTAACCTTCTCCAGAACATCACTTCATCTGATATCATTTATTTCTAGGATGAATCAAGTCTGAAACATATTCATACAGCATGACTCAAGAAATCGTAATAACACAATTGCAAACAAACCATACCCCCGGCCGGGATTGAACCCGCGGTCATAGAGACTCTATGACCGTGGGTTCAATCCCGGCCGGGGGTATGGTCATACAGCATAATATCAATGAAATAGTCAGTTGACCAAATGAAACTGCCAACCCACAGATAGCTCCAACTTCATCCTGGTCCCTATTTGTATGTCTCATAACAATAAAAAAGCTTTCAGATGAGCTGATGTAGGTACCAGCTCTTAGCTTGTAAACAAAGTTAGGAACCTTAACTTAACCCTGTTTACCTGGAGTTTACCTGGAGAGAGTTCCGGGGGTCAACGCCCCCGCGGCCCGGTCTGTGACCAGGCCTCCTGGTGGATCAGAGCCTGATCAACCAGGCTGTTACTGCTGGCTGCATGCAAACCAACGTACGAGCCACAGCCCGGCTGATCAGGAACCGACTTTAGGTGCTTGTCCAGTGCCAGCTTGAAGACTGCCAGGGGTCTGTTGGTAATCCCCCTTATGTATGCTGGGAGGCAGTTGAATAGTCTCAGGCCCCTGACACTAATTATATGGTCTCTTAATGTGCTAGTGACACCCCTGCTTTTCATTGGGGGGATGTTGCATCGTCTGCCGAGTCTTTTGCTTTCGTAGTGAGTGATTTTCGTGTGCAAGCTCGGTACTAGTCCCTCTAGGATTTTCCAGGTGTATATAATCATGTATCTCTCCCGCCTGCATTCCAGGGAATACAGGTTCAGGAACCTCAAGCGCTCCCAGTAATTGAGGTGTTTTATCTCCGTTATGCGTGCCGTGAAGGTTCTCTGTACATTTTCTAGGTCAGCAATTTCACCTGCCTTGAAAGGTGCTGTTAGTGTGCAGCAATATTCCAGCCTAGATAGAACAAGTGACCTGAAGAGTGTCATCATGGGCTTGGCATCCCTAGTTTTGAAGGTTCTCATTATCCATCCTGTCATTTTTCTAGCAGATGCGATTGATACAATGTTATGGTCCTTGAAGGTGAGATCCTCCGACATGATCACTCCCAGGTCTTTGACGTTGGTGTTACGCTCTATTTTGTGGCCAGAATTTGTTTTGTACTCTGATGAAGATTTAATTTCCTCGTGTTTACCATATCTGAGTAATTGAAATTTCTCATCATTGAACTTCATATTGTTTTCTGCAGCCCACTGAAAGATTTGGTTGATGTCCGCCTGGAGCCTTGCAGTGTCTGCAATGGAAGACACTGTCATGCAGATTCGGGTGTCATCTGCAAAGGAAGACACGGTGCTGTGGCTGACATCCTTGTCCATGTCAGATATGAGGATGAGGAACAAGATGGGAGCGAGTACTGTGCCTTGTGGAACAGAGCTTTTCACCGTGGCTGGCTCGGACTTTACTCTGTTGACTACTACTCTCTGTGTTCTGTTAGTGAGGAAATTATAGATCCATCAACCGACTTTTCCTGTTATTCCTTTAGCACGCATTTTGTGCGCTATTACGCCATGGTCACACTTGTCGAAGGCTTTTGCAAAGTCTGTATATATTACATCTGCATTCTTTTTGTCTTCTAGTGCATTTAGGACCTTGTCGTAGTGATCCAATAGTTGAGACAGACAGGAGCGACCTGTTCTAAACCCATGTTGCCCTGGGTTGTGTAACTGATGTGTTTCTAGATGGGTGGTGATCTTGCTTCTTAGGACCCTTTCAAAGATTTTTATGATATAGGATGTTAGTGTTATCGGTCTGTAGTTCTTTGCTGTTGCTTAACTGCTTTACTGAGGAGAAATTAGAATGGGATCAGTATTTTGAGTCTTGTTCGCAGTCTACACATGCAATAGAGATGAAGGGAAGAATGTAAAGATAAGCAAGTTCAATGAAGATAAATGCAGGTTTGCTGATGACACTAAAACAGGCCATCAGATATTTTCTGATGGGACACCAGAAAGCTACAGGATGACAAAGCTGATCCCAAGTATCAGAAACCTTTTCCATGAAGATAGACTGAACGCAATGAATCTGCATTTTCTGAAAAGATGCAGAATTAGGGGGATATGATTAAAGTATACAAATGAATAAACCAATAAAGATATGTAAATAATATGCTGAAAATATTTCACAAATTTGGAATTCACAGCAATGAATTCAATTTGGACAAATTTAGATTTGGAAAGGATATAAGGAAATACTGACTTGGCAACAGAGTTGAAGATGAGTGGAACAAACTCCCAAGTAATGCCATTTCAGTGAGAACTTTGGGTAACTTTAAATATAAGTTCAATGGGTATAAGAATTGGGTTGGGTGAAGAAGTAAGAATTGCACCTGATTTGCGTGGTCCAAAAGGCCTAATGCAGTGGTCCATTATTCTTATCTTTTCATTATATTTCTAATCCAAGTCTTGAGATGATTAAAATAGAAAAAGTCTTGCATCATTTGTGCCAAAGAAAATGACATACATAACAAAGAGCCAATGAGAATCGTAAAAAAGTTTTCTGACTATAGACGTGTATCAAGTTGCTGCTGCAGTCGCAACATCTGAGTGCTCAACTGCAACATTTTCAACATTAACTGGCACTGAGCGGCCAACACGTCAAGGTACTCATGCTGTCTCCAATATTTAGTCATTTCTATATATGACTATAGAAGTCTACTATGTAGGTCAAACACTGATACTGTTGCACATGTTTCTTACTGATCTATCTGGTGAAACTGCTCTGGAGAAGACATTCCTTGAACCAGCACCAGTCACATTTTCACAAGATACAGGTTAACTCACTATTAATGGCATGGAGCATACTGTAACCACCCACACAAACTAGCAGTTTAAACATTAATGACACACAGCTTCCTGTAACCACCCACACAAACTAGCAGCTCAAAAACTGATACACAGCTTCCTGTAACCACCCACACAAACTAGCAGCTCAAACACTAACAGTCTCCTGATGAAATTAAAAGAGAATGTAGGAAAGAAAAATGTGATGAGAGTAATACAAAGTCTAGGCAAGAGAAAATTGGATATGAGATTGGAAGGAGTATGGAGGAAGTAAATGTGTTAAGATATTTGTGAGTGGACCTATCAGCAGATGGGATAAATGATGAGGTAAACCATAGAGAAGAAAGAGTTAAAAAGGTGGCTGGCAAGTTTAAGCATCTGTGGACACAAATGACTTTATCCTATGAGACAAAAAGGGAAATGTACAAGAGTATAGTGGTACCAACATTTATTTGGGAGAAAAACATGGATCTTAAATGTTGGAGCAAAGAAACTAGAAGCAGTAGAGATGTCTTGAGGGCAATGTGAGGTGTGAATATTGTGCAGAAATTTCAGAAAATGTGAGCTACCAACAGTATAAATGAGAGAGTTCAGGAAAGACTGTTGAGGTGGTTTCATCACTTATATGATGGAACAAATGGGATGACTAGAAGGTTATATAAATCTGGGGTGGAGGGAAGGTGGGGTAGGGGTCATCCCAGGAAGTTAGAGGGAGAAGGTAAAGGAGATTTTGACTGCTAGGGGATTGGATATCCAACAGATCTGCGTGAGCATGTTAGAACAAAGCGGAAGTAAATGGCTTTTGTGATGATGTGCTATTAGAGTGGGACTAAGATTACATTTATGAAGGGATTGTAGGGAAAATGATTAGCCAAACCTAAGAGTCCTTGAGGTGGGAAGTACAGTTTCTGCACTCTAAAGGAAGTGGAGATATTGCAGCTTGGAGGGTCATCTGAACTGTTATGACAGCACACTTCTGGGAAGACAGTGAATGAATGAATGACAGCGAATGTATCTCATTTTTTTTGTATCACTCTACCTCTGTGGCAGACAGCTGATATATTAAAAAAAATAACAGGAAAAATGGATCTGCAAAATAAAATTGTATAAAGGTGCCTTTAATGATCTCCTTATATCAAAGGTGTTTCCATAGAAGACACGCTTGTCATGTTTATCAATAACATCATGTTCCTAAGACACCCCAGACCTCTGAAGATAGTTCATGAATGGTCACTGGAATGGGTCTTAGACCATATTATGCCAACATTCATGTTCAAGTCTCCTACAGAGCAGAACATCTTAGAGTCACAGCTTGCCATAGTTTTAGCAACACAAGTTGGTACAGTTCATGCACTACAGAGAATACCACAACACTTGCAGTTCCAAGCACAAGATTCAAATGTTATTTTAAAACCAAAGATGGGTTTCCTTCTCATGAACAGAAGACTAAATAATGTCTTATCTCTTCCCAGATGAGATACAGTCATTCTAGCACATGGCCCACACTGTCACATGAAGGCTCTAAACAACTATATTACTTCGCATGCACTATAACTGAAGAACTTATTGATGAGACTTTTCATTAACCCCACCTCTGACCTCATAGGTTCACACAGATGACACTAGATATGCGTGTGCTTTATTGGCATCTCTAGCGTGTGTGCCCTTTATAATCCATTACAGAAGGGCTGCAATTTACAAGTAATACCACTCTTTCAAGACTATACATACCCCATGCCTATAGTCTTCAGTGTGGCATTTATGGATCAACATCGAGTCAATTCAAACCGTGAACTTCATACCAGTACTGCCCCTAGCAGTTTGCTAGGCCCATCTAGGACAGCTTGAGCTGTGGGGAAATAGCATATTCCTGACACACATAAAGACAAGGATACAAGTAACAAGCTTTTATTGGGGCAATATTTCACTCCGTGTAGATTGGTATCAAGCCTTTCAGGGGTTGTAGTTAATAAGCATATACAGTATACTCCTGAAAGATAAAGCAGAGGTGAGTAAAGGCAAGGTTTCTTGTGGAGGGTGATTGTATGAAATGGAATAATTAAAATGTAAAAATCACATGTCATTAGTCTGAACAAGGTAAGACTTTTTGCCCTGTTATTCCTCTCGGTCCCAGACCTGCCAATATGATGTATCAACTTCCATAAACCCACAAGCCAAACATACCCGTGACACCCATAACATCTGGTATTGACAGTGTTCCATACAATTTAGCAGGCACCACTTGGAACTGCCAATGATGCCAAAATCATTAGGTACAGTACCATCAGCAGTGGTCATCTTTGCCACTCAGGACACACTCAACAAGATTCAAAACATCAGCATGAAAAACAAAAAATAGCCAGCCTTGACATCACATCACTCTTCACCAGTTCTTACAGACCAAGCTACAGTACTTTTTTCTTTGAGTGATTTACCCAGCCTCTGTGTGCATTCATGTCACCTATGAATGTAGATCCTATGTTGTAGAGGGTCCAGTAGCCCACATTACTCTCCTTCCTCTTTCTTACTAGTTCTCCATGCATCAGCCCATGATAAGCAAGCTGATAGTGCTGGGAGGGAGAGCATGGTAGTTGAAACCCCTGAGGGTTACCTAGTAGGTATTGTGCCTCAATGACTGTCTGACAATGATTATAAGAAAAAGGCAGCAGAGTGCACACTGGTAATGGGGTAGAAAACAAGACTCTTAGTGATGAAATGATTGTTGTGTATTACAGTAAGCTGAGTTTATACTTCAGGGTCAGCAGACCTCTTTCACTGAGACTTCATTCTCAGGAGCAATTACTGATTCTTAAACTCTTCAAGAGAAAGTAACAAGTAAACAAAAAAAATTCTAGCTTAAGGAAAGCCTAATAAATAAAAACCGGGTTAAACAACAAAAATAATTCTCAAATCTATAGACCATGAAGATGGTTTGGTCAACAGAACAAACTACAAATAATTCAGATTACAACTCGCAAAAATATCTTCTGAATATGCAGAATGTAACCAAGTTACTCATGAACTATATCTACAGCCTTGTAGTCACAGTAGAAAATATGAAGAGAATAAGGGATGTATTCAACATATAAGCAGGAACACAAACATACATATTTCCATAATTTACCTCCCCTAATATTTGGCAACTATTAACCAGTGTTTTTTTCTATAACAACACAATGAATACTGGAGAGATTTTAATAAATGATCTAAGGTTTATGCTAACTGCTTTATCAAATTTCTGATTTATGTACCTAGTACACAGTGCATATGTTAACATATTTAATAAAGTTGGTAGAATTACTGACAATATGTAAAGTAAAAGGACACAAATGCAACTAATGTGACATTTTTATGTAGGTGAAATAGCAAGAAACCTCGACACCAGCCTCAATTAACACATTTACGCATGTAGGAACGATAACTTGAACAAAGCCTGTGTACAACATCGAAATTCCACCAATCATCTCATGAAATTCAGGGACACCCAATTAGTGATCAAAGAAATCAATTTCCGCAGACACAAGTGCCTCGAATTTTCATTAACCCTTTGAGGGTCAACAGGCCCTCTCCGAGACTCGTTCTCAGGGTCGGCAAAATTTAAAAAAAAAAAAATTTTTTTTTCTTATGAAAAGATAATCTTTTCCTGATCATAATGACACCAAAAGTATGAAATTTGATGGAAAACTTACGGAATTATGCTCTCGCGAAGTAAGCGGTCTCGGCGATGTTTACGTATTGGCGATTTTGCCCACTTTCAGCCCCATTTTCGGCCAATTCCACTGTACTAGTCGACAAAAAACATGAATATTTCGCTAGAACTCCATTTGTTCTATCGAATGAGTGCAAGAAACCACCCATTTATCAATTTCAACTATCCAATACAGTGGTCAGAATTTAGCAATTTTGCCAATTTCACACAAATTTCCAAAGATGCCAATTTCTGAATAGGGTCCAGAATAAACAAGAAAGACATTCCTGGCACTAAAATGACATTTCCTCTGTTCATTAGTCACGTCTCAAGGCCCCTCTTACATTCTTTTGCCTTCCACTTTGAATTTTTATTCTCACAAAAAATAGAAGATTTACTGTTATGCAGACTACTGCATTAGTGTAAAAAATGGTATAAATAATATTGGCGCACTTGCAAAAGAATATTAGACTCACCAGTTGACGTGTATTGGACACTTGGCATGATTTGTTTACTTTTGAACTTTGGTAAAAATCGAACATTTCTGCTACTTTGAGCTCAATTTCAAGGTACTTTTCATTGTAAAACCAGTCAAAATCATCTCAATTTCTGTAATATGTCTTCCATTCTATAAAATGAGACCAAGAAAACTAGAATACAACAATAAATACCATACGAAAATACAGTGCAAAGTCGTTGTTTTATTCCGAAAAAACGGTCAAAGTTTTTTTTTCTCATTACGCACTGTGTGCTGCAGGATTTTTTTTATACTGTGCACACTGACCACATAGACCCATTCTTTCATATGTAGGCCTACCAGCTTTCTCCCACTAGATTTGAGGGCACTAGAATTTAGGCGTACTAGTACGTCAAAAACCCTGGGTCGTAAGCCGTACTAGTACGGCCGAAACCCTCAAAGGGTTAATAGCTGTTTCTAATACAACTAAACAAAACAAAGGAAGCTTCACCATCTTTGAAGTCTTAGCAAGAATCCTCCTGAAAACAGTAAACCCTGCCATCACATAGTCTCTCCTGTTAATACTACACAAAGCACATTACAGAGAATGAACAGTGAAACAGGTCTTTTCTATCCTAGAAATATTTGTCTAACCTAATTTTATGTTACCCAAGTTATAGCTTTTATATCCTTTTACTCATGTGCAAGTTTATTGTTCTAGCATAATGTATTACTACTACTTCTACTACAACTTATATCACTACTACTACTATTACTACCACTAGTATTGCACCTCACTCTGAGCCTATATATACCCTCTGTGTCCATGTACTGTTTGTAACAGCTTTATAAAGCTCCTGGAGAGCAAAACGTTGCCACAATAAAGATGTCACATTAGTTGCACTTGTGTCCTTTTACTTTACAACATATTTAACAACAAAAACCTTTCTACATTTATATCATTTACTCTTCCTTCTATCTTTATATCAATATCAAATATTTTAATGTATTTGTTAATAAATTATATGCAACACAATGTTTCTTATTTAGTGTCTCAGAACCAGTCACTTTTATCTTTGTATAGTCCCTTGTGGTTCTCTACAGTTATCCTCCTAATCAGTCAAGTACTCCCTAATGCTACCATTTTTGCTTCCTCTCTCATCCTTTGCTACCCTCCCTGATACCTCATTAATGTCATCATCATGGGAATATTTGCAGTTTTGAACTGTAGTATCATTGTGCCTCTGGCAAGATAGTGATGTATTGATGGTCCTGAGAGACGGTCGGTGTGTTAAGAAAAACAAAAATCCAGTGTGTCCATGTACATCTCTACCACTGGCATATTTATTCTATTTTCTATTCATTAATATTTTGATTGTCATTGTACTCCTATTATAGGAGTACCCTGACTCATTCCTTATTTTTTCCATACTACTCACTCGACATTTAACTTTGAAAAACACAGGAACATCCAGTAGTTGTATTGGTTAATATCGTATTTCACCCACAGGTTTCACTCCCATGTATTTTATTTCGATCTGTATCTTTCAAGTGACTCTCCTGCATGGTTCAACCCTACTGATAACCAAGAAATCTTGGCCCATACCCGTGCCTACCTGCAGGCCTTGGAGCACATCAGGAACATATAAAATGTATCCCACAAGTCAGGTTGCTCTAATTTGGACAAGGTTTCTTCCCTGGACACAGGAAGGCAAGTCTTGAGACAGTGTAAGCTGTCACTGGCCTTGTAAACCACCACCAAGAAGACTGCTGCACTGTGTTCATGTCCTGACCTTCACCACACTTCCAATGAGCCAGCCATTTGTCTACCTAACAGAACTCCTTTATATTTCTTGAAATCCATTTCTTAGCTGTCCTTGAAACTGCTCCCTTGATTCTGCACTTTATTATTATTATTATTATTATTATTATTATTATTATTATTATTATTATTATTATTATCCTCCCTAGGGAATCGGAGAAGAATCCTTTATATATAGGTTGTGTGTGTCTTAAAAGGCAACTAAAATTCTGGAAGCAAGGAGCTAGTAACCTCGTCTCCTGTATAAATTACTAAATTTAAAAAGAAAAAAAAAATTTCCTTTTTCTTTAGGTCACCCTGCCTCAGTGGGATATGGCCAATTTGTTGAAAAATTATTATTATTATTATTATTATTACTATCATCATCATCATCATCATCATCATTATTATTATTACATCCACTGAATGCAATGAACCAGTGTGGATTAGTTAGTGCTACATGAGAAGGGTGGGTAAGAGGTGGAGGTGTAGAGGGAAAAAACAGGGGCAATAAACAGTCAGAAAATGGTTATCACAGTTGGGACAGCAAATCAGTGTGAGATGAGAAATCAGAGAGAGAATCCACATCAAAGATGAAAATATCTACCAGGAAGGTAGAGTGAGCCAGGACTCAGGGCACTAAAGGTGTGGAAAACATCTACCAGGAGGGTAGAGTGAGCCAGGACTCAGGGCACTGAAGATGCTGTGCACTCTGATGACCAGGACAATTAATCAAAAGATGCTGAACTGTCAGACTGATCTGCATATTCTCACTGCATGGTATTTCACAGTCATGAGTGTCTCACGGTATGTCACCATGAGGTAGTCATGAGTGTCTAGTGGTATCCCACCATGAGGCACTCATGAGTGTCTGGTGTGTTCAATATGCCAGTGCATTATACAGTAAGTAGTCGTATAAAGCTCCTGCGCAGTGTTATTTTTTGTTATTAATGCAACTGAAAAAGTGTATCCATAATTGAATAATATGTGAAAATGCCTTCTCAATTCTTATTCAGTTTTGTATGCCATAAATTGCTTCATATACAAGAGCTTTATAAAAGAACTGACCATTTCTCACAACTGGCACCAATGATGGAAGGATGACTAGAAAAAAACATTATGAGTTGATAAAAAACATCTTGTTAGTCACTAATGCAGACCAAAGACACTGCCAGAAATATACCAAGAGTTGAATAACTACTATACCAGAAAATAGTCAGAGAATGGCAACTGCTTGCAGCAGATTATAAGGTCCTAAGCTATTGAACTCTCAGTGGAATCCACAAGTTCATCATTGAACTCTCAGTGGAATCCACAAGTTCATCATTGAACTCTCAGTGGAATCCACAAGTTCATCACCCTGAACTCCAACATAGCCAGAGGCCCAATAAAAGACAACTCTTTTTGTGTTTGCAGAACATGCAACACAACCATCATTGAATGCAATAGATAAGAGGATGGAAAATCAAAGGCTTCAAGCATTTGCAATGTACTTCAAGACTGAGACAATGTCAAATGGTGAGACAAACATGACAGTGAAGTTAATTTAATACCTTTATTATGCAGCCCATATTCATCCTGTGGGTGGTAGTCAAAATGTTACAGAGATATATAATGGGTCCAGGGACTGCACCACAGAATTTTGACAGCTAAACAAGTTAACAGTGGCAATGTTTATATCTAGTTACAGTTGTAATGAGTTGCTTATGCAGACATGAAATAAGTTGCAATATTATTGCAAAAGTATTGTCATTCAAGCATACCTTGCTAAAATGAGAGTGAAGTCGATGACATTAGAAAGAACAACACACAGCTCAGTTGTGAAAATGCTTGCAAACTGATGCAGTCAACCATGGAGCATCTGATAAGAAAATTAAGCCACAGTTTCTTTGATAAGCAAATTAAGCTGCAGTTTCTTTGATAAACAAATTGAGCCACAGTTTCTTTGATAAAGAAATAAAGCCACAGTTTCTTTGATAAGAAAATTAAGCCACAGCTTCGTTGAGATGTACAGTTGGTCAGAAAAGCAGTATAAAAGAGGATTTCCATCTTGACCAAGGTCACAGGCAGCACCAAGTTACACTAAGGCAAGAGAAACCATCCTGCGAGGCCAGAAGACCATCACTGCATACAAACAGGCACCATAACACGAGACAGCATGCATGCACACAAACACAGCTCAAAACCACAAATATGCATGGATGACCAGTCAGTGACAAAACCCAATGATCAAGCTATCTGAAAGAGATATTCCAGACCAACTGCAGAGCCCCTGCTGAGTGTAAGACACTAGAGCTTGATGAAGCACCACTATGGACGAGATTTTAGCTTTTTTCTTCAAGAGACCCAGCAGTGCTAAGCTGGAACACTTGGGGAGAGAGCAGTGCTAAACTGGAACAAATGGGAGAGAGCAATGCTGACTAATGTTCCTAGTGCTTATCCCAGTAATATCAGAAAAGAGTACGGAACCCCTGTCAGATATATAAAAACACAAATACACGTAACTAATTTATCAAGGTATTTAAAACAAAGTGACACTCACAATTATTGTGGAAGGGAAGGGTGCTCAGAGAAATAGCCTCTTGCTGTCACCAGCCACAGCGAGTCTAGGAGAAAAGTAGAGCACCATCCTGGGATCTGAAAAGAGAACACAGAACTGACCCACCTCAAGAGGAGAGGATGTGGGTGCAGTGATCCCAGACAGAGGCAAGGAGAGGATGTACTCCCACGAATGGCCAACAGTCAAGAGTCACAAGCCGCCATAGAGCAGATGAAAAGCATGGTCCTCCAGGGCCAAACTGGCACTCACCAGGTGGGAGGATGATCATTTGAAGAGTACCAAACACATACACATAAAGGGCAAGGAACTGGAACGATGGGCCCCATCAGCATGTGAACTCTCATGCTTTTGCATGAAGGTGACAAACCTGGACTGGAGACATAACTGAGATTGACAGAGTAGGTCAGCAAATCTGAAGGCTCTGAACCCACTTGGAGAGCCTCACAAAGAATAGGAACAAAAGAGGAGACTAGCAAGGGGCCCCTAAAGTTCCATGGATGATTGTCAAAAGGATGACCAGCAAGCAAAAAATACCAAATTTGTATTGAAAGAAGGATGCTGGAAACAGCATCAAGCTATGCAGAGCTTCCTGATCAGTAGCAGGATGTAGCGAAGGTGCAGTTGAGAACAATGTCTGGGAATTGTGGAGGAGGCAAGATGAGTGAGAGAAGAATTCATGTGCCTCTCAGTGTTTGCGAGCCAAAACAAAGCCATGAACTAGGCCATAGTGCCACAGATAAGAGCCCATAAATGGTGCATGACGAGAATAATGTTAGGGAATAAAGATAATCAGGAAGAAGATAAAGGAAACCTAGACCCAAAAAGAGGAAGAAAGCAAAATATTTCTTGAGCTGGGAAGATGAAGAATATTCAACTAAAAAAAAATCATATGGTAAGAAACTGTCTCATGTTGCTCAGGAAGACAGTATGACTGGTGAACAGCCATGCAGCAAAATATATTTCTCATGAACTATATTGTGGCAGAGCCCCATTACAGCATTCCCTCACTGACCAGTATTTGACTCCACAATCATGAAGATCATATGATTTAACCCTTAAACTGTCCAAGCAGATCTATGTTCACATGCGTAGTGCTCCAAAAGTAGATCTACGTTTTTTACATATTTTCAAATATAACAAAAAAAAAAGTAGATCAAAGTTTTTTTACACGTTTTCAAATGTAAAAAAAGAAAAGAAGATCTACTTTTTTTACATACTTTCAAATGTTGAAAAAACGTAGATCTACGTTTGGACAGTTTATGGGTTAAACCCAGAAGGAAAGCAGGAAACAGCCATCAATGGAGAGTGTAAAACCAAAACCCAGAAGGAAAACAGAAAACAGTCATTACTGGAGAATGAAGCAGTAAATGTCCAGTGAGAGTATTGATGTCTATTTTGGAGACCAATATCCAGGCTCTCTACAAGAGCAGCAACTGCCTGCCCAGTGAACAGGACATGCAAAGTTAGCATTACAGCTTGCCACACCAAAGCATGAAATGCAGAGGAAGGATGGATGACTTGTTAAGGAGAATGAGGAAACTTGCCTGTGACAAAAACAAGAGCACTTCCACATCCATAAATGTGGAGAAAAGCAGACACCTGAAGGTCACCTAATGCAGGTGAAATCCAGGCTAAGGAAGAGAGTCAGGAGCTGGGAAGCCAACAAACCACAACCAAGCAGAGGTCTTAGAAATATGTAAAGAGAACCAATGCCACAGTTATTCACAGAATTGTGACTGAGTCAGAATGAGGTCAGAGACTGATGCTAGCAGGGGCATCAGGGATGGAAAATGTCATGAATGCATTCAGATATTCCCATCACGGAAGAACAAGAACAAAGCCATAAGAGATCAAGCAGAAGCTGGGCAGGGATTGCCTCTTTAAGGGAGGGGGGGCTCCTTCTCATGGTAAAGAGACTATTGGTCTGAGGAATTGGACTTTTTGGTTTTCTTCCTCAGACTGAACCTAATTACCCCCCCAATCCCCCCTTTCCTACCCCATCTTCCCCATCCTTTCCCTCCCTTTCCTCCTCCTCTCCCAATCCCTCCCCTATCCCCTTCCTGTTCTCAACCTTTGGGGTTCTTCCCTCAGGCATTCTAGTTCCTAGGTAAGAGGAAGGGTACTGTGATCCAACCCATTCTGTTGAGGACCTTGGTGGTGGTGTAGTTTGCCATGGAATCTAGATCACCTGGGGATGTCCAATTCCCTCTCCGGTTCTTGGGGGAGCGGCTTTGGGTGTCTTTTGGGTAACAGGTGTATTTCTGGAGGATGCCTGTCAGATTCCAGGAGGTGGTGGCCGAAGGAGTTATACTTTGTGGCGGGTATCCGGAAGCCCTCTCTTTTGTCCACTGAGGTGCCTCGGTAGATGTGAGGTTGCTATCCTGGATTGCTGGTTTACTGGGATGAAGGGTAGGGTATAGCGTGGGTTCCATGCCACATTTGCACTACTTGTGGTGCTGGGGTCCTCTTAAGCAAGAAGGGGCTTTATGGCCCTTTCATTCCTCCTAGGAGCTATCCCTCCACGTTCCCCCCTTTTTTATTCTTGTCTTTTCTTTCCTTTTTTCTTTTGTCTTCTAAAAAACAGAAAGAAAGAAGCAACATAACCATGGAGTCCCAAATCCATGAACCAGCTCCTCCTGGGCCCCTTTCTGCTACCACACCCTGTTCCGGCCCTAATGTTATTTGACCATTCTTCAGACCTTTCTAATGCCCCTGTACCTTCTGCTGGTGCCATTCCATCACCAGCTCCAGGTGCCAAGGTTCCACCTGACTCCTTTGGTATATCCAACCTCCTTGCTTCTCTGACCATGCTTCCGGCTTCTCCTTCTACAGTGCGATGATTCTCGGATTGCTCGTCCATCTCAATCAGACCAACTCCAGTTTCACACCTAAACAACCAAGACCATTAACTGATGACACTTCTATTACTTCTCACTCTGCCCAGAAAAGACCAGCACGACTCTCGCATCCCTAACACACTGTTTCAAAGTACATACACAATGAACTAAGTTTTTTACTCTACAACCGACATCTCCTATTGACTTTCAGATCATAGTATCGGTAAGGAACTCCTACGAAATGTTGGTCCAAATATTTAATTTTGTGCATCGTCACAGTACACAATGCTAGCCAAGCCCACGATCTTTCTATCTTTACCACAGTAGATGCTATCCCTTTAATAATTCAAAAAATACCACTCTCTCAATTCATGCAGTGGTACCGTCATTCTACCTCATACCATTGTTCAACATAACTTCCAGACATGTGGTGATGACATTCTCAAACAACTTGAGCTCCAAGACTTCCCAATTCTCAAAGTTGACACGTATATACTACCTGCCAATGGGCGGAGATGCTACCCCTGCAATGTAGCTCGCTTATCTTTTGACTGTCGTGAGCTTCCGTTTATATTGCTGGACACTGTCTCCAAGTCCGAGAGTTGATACTTACACCACAACAGTGCAGAAATTGCTGGTGCTTTGGCCACCCAGCAAAATATTGCAGGTCCATGACAGAGTGCCCAGTCTGTGGTGCTGATGACCATACAACTACGTACATTCTGCAATCTGAATCTCTCTTACCTTAATTGTAATGAGGCTCATCTGGCTTTTTCTCACTGTTGCCAAGTTTATGTAAAAGAACAAGAAATTTGTTGTCTCAAAGAGAAAGAAGGTTTCACATATGCCATGACAGTCTCTCATTGTCGCCTCTATGGCAAACTTCCACAAGTATCTTATTCTAGTTACTAAGAGACCTCCAACCTCGGTAGTACCTACTTCTACTGTCTCTAGTGTCACAACTTCCTCAGTCACCCCTATCTCTAACTCTTTTGTAGTCCTTGCCTCCGAGGTCCCTACCTCGATGCCTAATACTGTTCTTGAAATGTCAATGAGAACTGAAATGTCAATGGGAAACTTCATAGGTATGGTAACCTTAGAGCTGCAAAAGGCCTTTGATACTGTCAACCACAATATATTATGTAAGAAACTTCAAGCTATCGGTATAGGTTCTGTAGACTGACTTAAGTCCTA
>NC_091359.1:23922054-23995342 GCF_038502225.1 Cherax quadricarinatus | reverse complement strand
GGTCCCTTGCCCACCAATCAAATTAAGACCATACTCAAAAATCACCTCATCTCTCAATAACAACCATACCCACACTATGCTAAACTCTAACCAAATTTAAAGCAGCTCTCCCAAATATTTTATTATCCCTTAACTATTAAGCCATTATTAGAAACTTAAAAATGTATTTTTGTATCATAAATTATACTAATGATATTAATAATAGAGTAAAATATTGAGCATTTGTAATTAACCACTCTTCAGCTGTCTAGACTTAAGTAGTCTCTAAGTATTAGGTTAAGTCTGCCGAAATGCCTCAGCATGATAGTGGCTTTCTTTGTACTAATCAAATTATGAAATGTAAACCACACATGTAACCTTAAAGAAATAGTTTTTGATTTTGATATGAATAATTTTTTTTACTATGTGTGTGTGGTATTTTTTGGTGAGGTACTCATTTCTATTTCTTTATCTTGAATATACAAATTTTGATGTTCTTGTTCAATTTTTTTAATTCTCCAGAGCTGTACGTGAGTGTGACTTGGTTATGCCATGTGAGGGTCGCGCAGTTGCTAGGGAAATTGGTGTCGAATATTATGAGACATCGGTGCTTACTTACTTTGGAGTAAATGAGGTATTTGACAATGTGATCAGAGCCGCCCTCATATCCCGGAGACAACAGCGCTTCTGGATGACCAACCTCAAGCGCGTCCAGCGACCTACATTACAGGTGTGTTCACTCTGTCATCCATTCATGACCATTCTCAGGTGCATCCATTGGCCTGCATTACAGGTGAGTTCACTCTCAGTCATCCACTTATGACCAAACTCAAGTGCATCCAGTGACCTACATTACTGGTGTGTTTGCTCCCAGTTACTGTCTGACTAATAGATTTTTTCCTTTATTGAACTTAGGAAACATGATGCATGAAGAAAAGTTATAATATCATGGCTAGAACAATTTGCTAAAAACCTCCCCTTAGGAGAGAAACATTATGATGATGCTGCTGCCTTCCTTGACTATTGTGGGGACTTTGTATAAGTCCAAAGATCACTCTATGAACTTTGGGTGAATATCAGTAAAAAAGGTGTTACTTATCCTATAGATTGATGATCTTAGGATTCCAGCAGCTGCACCCTGGAATCCTTCATGAAATTTGTGTTTCAATGCAGCGTACTTGCCTCAATTCTCTTGTTGTCTTACAGTAGTTGAAGCACTACCACTATTGTTGCCTGTAGTTAAACAAGACCACAGACTAGAATTAATGCTAACGGGTACTTCCATTACTACTGTTTCCACAGTTTTCCACTTTTCAATGTAGCATGACCTTGCTTTGGTAACTCACTGCCCAACTTAGTTTTCCATGCTCTGGGTGGGAAATATTTGCTGGCCTAGCATCTAGCACTAGCAAATGATGCTGGGTTGCTCATATCTTGAAGTCAAAGAACACAGTCTTCCTTGACTTAGAAGTGTCCCTAGCTTAATTTATCCTACTAACTATATCATTAAGCTTATGGCTTGTTATTGTCATATCTAGAATGCCCTCCACAGTACATAGTTTACTTTTTATCACATTGTTTTTCATAAACACCCTTGGATTTTCATTGTGGTAGACTATAGACTAGCAACAGTTTAATTTTGCAGTCCCGTGTTAGCCTATCTTTCATGGGCTTATGCCCTGGTAGTGATTTTTCTTCTTGTGCATTGTAGGTTCTCTTAGGCATTCTTTTCCAAAAGAGGAGGCTGGTTTCATCACAATTAAAAACTTGTTGAGGAATAAATCCCTCAATGTCTACATAGGTTTCAAATTCCTTATCAAAATTTTCAGCCTCATCTGTTATCACTGGCAGCCTCCCCATGCCTTACTACACTGTGAATAGCACTGTTCTTTTTAAACCTATCAAACCAGCCCCTACTTGCTTTAAATTCATCACTTTCAGCACTGTTTCTCAGGGTGTCTTGCCTAAGATCACTATATCACTGCTTTGCTTTTCCACACATTATTGTTGCAGAAACATTGTCACCAGCCAATTGTTTTTCGTTAATCCTCATTTACAAAAGTTTTTACATTTCTTCAATTATCCTTTCACCACATCAGCCCATTTTATTACCTTTTTATTTTTCAATATGGATGATATGGTGGATTTTGCCATACCATATTGAGTGGCCATGTCTGACACACATGTTCCACTTTCCCACTTCGTGGTGAATCCTTTATTTTCATTATAATTGTTCTCGCTGCTTTCCTTTCAGACTTGTTTGGATCATTACTCTTTTTAGGGCCATGATTACTTATTTTCAATGAAAATATTTAAAAACCACCACAGAATAATGAAATAGCAAAAAATTTGTGGAGCTTGTACAAATGATGCTTAATGAATGAATGCTGATGAGAGACTGAGCACTTGATGCTTTGCTTTTGTTGGACTTTATCCGGGTGGACCGTTTTCTTTAGGTTGAATATCAGGGCAACGTCCTAATACTGAGTCTTTTTTTTTTTTTTTTTTTTTTTTTTTCAAATAATTGGGCGAATATCAAGTTGTGCGAATATAGGGATGTATGAATATTGAGGTTCCACTGTACCTACTTACTGCTAGGTGAACAGGGACAGTAGGTGTAAGGAAACATTCTTCAAATTCAATTCAATTCAATTCAAACTTTATTCTCTATAAGTATTACAATGCTGAGTTTACAGAATTTGGTTATTGTGTGGTTTACATGTAGTAAAATAATAATTACAGAGTGTACCACTAGAATGCCTAGCATGGCTAGGCATTTCGGGCAGACTTATATTAAATCTTAGGTTTAAAATGTTACAGAATTATGAGATAAGTTGGTATTATGGCTAAGTGAGTAAATACTAGTTGTGAGTTTAGCAATGTGAATGCTTTTGTTTTGGCACTATACATAGTTTCAGTATTGGAGTATCACAGGCCAACTTTTGACTAGTTAAGATTCATTATTTTGAGATTGAGATTGATATTTCTGTTTATAGTCAAATGGGTGAATGAGTGTAAGTGTGAACCACCAGGTGGTATTCGTATTATTAGTTGACAGGGTGTATCAGGGAGATAAGATGTTTTCTGATGGTAGTTTTGAAGGTGATGAATGTGTCTGCAGTTTTGGAATTTTCAGGTAGGGTGTTCCAGATTTTAGGGCCTTTGACATACATTGAATTTTTGTAAAGGTTTAGTCGGATACAGGGAATGTCATAGAGATGTTTGTGTCTGGTGTTGTGCCTGTGGGTTCTGTCACAACTATCAAGAAAGCGTTTTAGGTCAAGGTTAATATTGGAATTTAAGGTCCTGTAGATGTAGATTGCACAGTAGTAACTGTGGATGTACTGAACAGGGAGTAAGTTTAGATCTATGAAGAGTGGGGGGGTGTGTTGCCAGGGATGGGATTTAGTGATTATTCTTACTGCGGCTTTTTGTTGGGTTATTATTGGCTTTAGGTGTGTTGCTGCAGTTGAACCCCAAGCACAGATAGCATAGGTGAGGTATGGATATATAAGTGAATGGTATAGTGTGAGAAGGGCAGTTTGCGGCACGTAGTATCATATCTTGGAGAGGATCCCAACCGTTTTGGATACTTTTTTGGTTATGTGTTGGATATGGGTGCTGAAGTTCAGGTTGTTGTCGAGGTATAGGCCTAGGAATTTGCCCTCATTATGCCTGGTAATTAGAGTGTTGTCGATCGTAATGTTAATTTGCGCATCTCCTGCTCTGCTACCAAACATAATGTAGTAGGATTTGTCAACGTTAAGCGTAAGTTTATTGGCTGTCATCCAAGTCGATATTTTGATCAGCTCCTCATTAACAATGGTGTTGAGGGTTGCAAGATTAGGGTGAGAGATGACATAAGTCGTGTCGTCAGCAAAGAGAATGGGGTTCAGGTGTCCAGATACGTTTGGAAGATCATTGATGTATATGAGGAAGAGCAGGGGACCAAGGACACTTCCCTGCGGAACTCCAGTATCAAGTGGCTGTGTTGTTGATGCTGTGTCTTTAATGGTGACATACTGATACCTATTAGTAAGGTAAGATTTGAAATATGCAAGCGCATGGCCTCTTGTACCATAATGGTCAAGTTTGTGGAGTAGGATGCCGTGGTCTACTGTGTCAAAAGCTTTTCTTAGGTCAATAAAAATTCCTAGTGGATATTCCTTATTTTCCAATGCTGTGTAAAGCAGATCTAGCATTTTTATAATTGCATCGTTAGTGCTTTTATTTTTCCTGAATCCAAATTGGCAGGGGTTGAGTATGTTTTGTGACGTTATAAATGAATATAGTCTCCTGTGCACGAGTTTCTCAAAGATTTTGGATAGCATTGGTAAGTTTGATATTGGCCTATAGTTGTTTAAATCTGTAGGGTCACCACCTTTATGTATTGGTGTAACCCTTGCCGTCTTGAGTAGTTTCGGGAAGGTGCTAGCTTCTAGTGACTTGTTAAAAAGCAATGAGATAGCATGCGAGAGGACATGGGCCACTCTCTTGTACAATAATGGTGGGACATGAGACAGATTCCCTGAGTTATTTTTAAGGGACTTTATAATCTCGGTGACTTTCGTGGGCTCAGTTGGAGCAAGATAGAAGGAATTTGGGAAATTTCCATCTAGGTAGTCCCCGGCATGGGCATTGGTACGTGGGATTTTATTGGCGAGATTAGAACCTATGGTTGAGAAGAAGTCGTTTATCTTGTTATCTGTGTCGGTGGGTTGCAGTGGTGTTTCATTAGGTTTAGTTAGGACAATATTCTTGTTTTTTTTCAGTTTGTGGGTCCCTAGAATCTGAGAGAGTGTTTTCCAGGTCTTTTTGTATCTCTTCTTGTGTCAGTGAATCTACTGGAGTAGTATAGTTGTTTGGCTTTCTTTATTACTTTGGTGAGGACTGATGAATAGTGTTTAAGAATATCTTTGTGTATTAAGCCCTGTCTATATTGCTTTTCATATTGGTGTTTCTTATCAATGGATTTCAGAATGGTGCTGGTTAGCCATGGGCAACCAAGCCGTTTGTTTGTGATCTGTTTCGTTTTTATAGGACAATGTTTGTTGTATAGTCTAAGTAGTTTGTTAAGAAAAATGTCTGTCCAATTGTCAATACCATTGGCCTTGGAGAATTCTGTAGGCCAGTCAATAGTCTCTAGGTCAGCTGTGAACTTCCTTATTGAGGCCTCATCATGGAGTCTAAATGAGACTTTGTTGTATTCAAGTGGTGGTTTACTAATGTTTGTCAAGAGGAAGGTAGGGTAGTGGTCTGTAGTGCTATCTGTGATTATCCCTGATTTAAGGGGGGCTAGTATATTGGTCCATATGTGGTCTATTATGGTTGCACTTGTTTCAGTGAGCCTGGTTGGTTTAGTTATTGTTGGTGTGAGAAGTGTGTTGTTCATATTGTTGATGAAATCAGTTACAGGCTGATCATCTAGTTGGCCAAGGTTGATGTTGAAGTCTCCAGCTAAGAGAAGGTGGTGCTTATTCATTTGTCTGTTTGTTATTAGTGCCTTTAATTTCTCACTGAAGTTTGGGATGTTAGTGTGGGGTATCCGGTAAATGGCACCGATTGTTATAGGCGTCTTAAGGTTTTTTACAGTAAAATTAGCAAAAATGTATTCTCCATATTCATCACTAAAGCAATTGGTGCTGATACAAGATAATTGGTTAGAGTAATAGATTGCTATACCACCCCCAACTTGGTATGGCCTGCAGTTGTGGATTGCTGTGTATCCTGGTAGAGGGTAGATATCTATTGTGTCCTGTTTTAGCCAGGTCTCGGTAAGAATAATGCAGGAGAAGGGTGTCTTTAGTGATTCAAGGAGTGCCAGGAGGTCATCATAGTGTTTGCTTAAGGACCTGATGTTGTAGTTAAGTACTGATAGACTTTTATTATTGTTTAGGATAGTGCTGGCTTGTGATGCTGTGTAGTAAAGGCAGTTACTTTCCAATAGGTTTTGATTGTGTGTCAGATTATGTAGGTTTAGATCAGGGTCAACGTGATCAATCATCTTCTAGGTTTAAATTATGGTTATATATATCCTGAGTTGTGTGTTGAGTTTTAGTACTGATATCTGTAGTGGTGGGAAGTTTGGACAAGTATATAGCTATAGCATTTTGGTCATGTAGAGTATAGTCACTAATACACATAATGAAGTTGGTGTTGTCTATGTGTTGTGCTGGAATGAGCTAAAGTACAACTAGGTATAAACTAATAATATAAAAATACAAATTAAAAATAGCACAAGACTCTCAGTTGTAATTGCACTAAGGTCTAATGTAATGGGCGGAATCACCGATGCGTAAACATTGGCAAGACCGCTAACTTTGCAAGAGCATAATTGCGTAAGTTTTCCATAAAATTTCTTTTTTTTTTCCGAAAAATTTTTGACCCTGCGAACAAGTTTAGGAGAGGGCCTCTTGATCCTGAAAGGGTTAATACCCTGTAGTAGACTCATTAAGTGCTAGTCTAAGTCTAATCTAAGTTTGCCTAAAAATTAGTACTAGTCTAAGTTTGCCCAAAATTGCTATGCATCCTATGAGTTTTCTAATTATTGTTTATCTTGTACAGTAATTTGAAATAAATAAAAGTTAAATTGGAACTTAGGAAACATAAAAGTAGGAAGTTTGTCTCCTTATTTACTATGTAAATTACTTTTTATATATTGATTTCTCTGGTTTATAATGCATTACACTCAATTTGCAGGTGCCTTTCTGCCCGCCCAAGCCCAAGGTGCAGGAGCCCTCGACAGTGGTGAGCACCCTGCGTGAGGATCTCCATGGCCTTCTGACCTGTGCCGCCTTCACTGACCTGGTGCTGGTAGCTGGAGGCAACACCACTGGTGGTGGTACCATAGTCCATGCTCATAGGTCCGTACACTTGACTCTCATATCTTGTAAATGGTTTAGACAACCCACAACTTGAAGAATGAGATACTTATGCAACATTGGGAATCTTTATTGTGGAAGGGTTTCACTAGCCAGTGGTTTCATCAGTCCAATACAGAGATGAATGGTTGAAGACGAGGAGTAGTTTGAGGTAATTAGTTCCTCAGCCTGGAGTCAGTGTGTTCAGTCTACACTGACTTAAGGCTGAGAGACTGATTACTCTGAACTCCTCCTCATCTTCCATCGTTCTTCTCTGTATTGGACTTATGAAGCCACTGGCTAGTGAAATATTTCCACAATAAAGATTCCCAAATGTTGCTCAAGTATCTCATTCCTCACATTTAACACTTAATGGATTTCTTCAATTTTTTTTCTTTACATCTAGTGAATGAGAGATTAGGTGCCAGATTAGTATAATGGTATAATATTGTCTTACAATGGATTATCTCAGGTATAACAACAACTGAGAGCACCTTAGTTATGGCCAGTAATAAGTAGCCATATCACTGCTCCTGTGTAATACTGTACCTATTGCTCCTCTCACCTCACATTTCACCAGTTGCCACATATATTTTGCATCATTTCCATGAAGTATACATTTTGTAAGTTTTTCAATATCAATACTTCTACTGCAAGTTAACCCTTAAACGGTCCAAATAGATTGACATTCAAATTCGTAGCGCTCCAAAAGTAGATCTATGTTTTTTTTTACATATTTTCAAATGTAACAAAAAAATGTAGATAAAAGTTTTTTTACACATTTTCAAATGTAAAAAAAAAAAAAGATGATGTACATTTTTTTTTACATACTTTCAAATGTTGAAAAAACATATATATACGTTTGGACTTTTTAAGGGTTAATGCTCTCTGATCTACAGCGAGCTCTCTTATTAAAGTTTTTTTTTTTTTTTTTTTTTTTTTTTTTTTTTTTTTTTTTTTTTTTTGCAAATGCAGTTGAAAAAGTGCGTTCAAAATTTAATAGCACATACTGTGAAGGGCTTCTCATGTGCTGTTTAATTATGGATGGACTTTATCAATTGCATTTACAAAAATGTAGCACTATATAATAGGGGTTGCACAAGAGCTTACTCATATGATGTGTTGAAACAAACTTAAAGAATATAATGTGTGTACCTGATGATGTTTCCTTAAAACAAGTCTGTGGAGGAGCTGGCAAGGAAGAGTGAAATAATAATATTTTTTACTAGTAATGTGCAGCATTACTGGTAATGATGTGGGAAGATTGATGTACTCTTAAATCTTCATGTACTACTACATGATCAACTCTAGTAGAACAAGAGCTGCTAGTGATAAGGTCCCAGTTACTCAGTTACTCCTCCTTATTGCACCTTTGTGTGCAATAAGGTCATGTCTAGTGTATGCCAGTGTGATCACTTATATTTCCCAGGTGGAAAATATCTAGATCTGGCACTGAGAACCATTGCAAGTTCAGTGAAAAGAATTACCTGCAAAATGTTTTCACCAGAGCTTAAATAAGGAGAGAGTGGGAGAGCACAGAATTTCCACTCAACTCACAATTCAGTGCAATACAATACAAATTTATTTCTTTTCTGCATTATATGAAATATAGCTTACCATGTAATAAAATATCATTAGGCACATAACAAAGTTCCAGGCATTCTGTGCATTTTAGGCAGACTAATTATGATGCTTACATATTACTTTAGAACTAGACATTATTTATTTTATGTCTTTGCAAATAGTACACTGAGATTTTGTATTAACAATAGTGGGTTACAATGCAAAGAGAACCTCTATTATGCCTAGGCATTAAGGGCCGACTTAACATTATTGGCTTACAGACTACTTAACACAAAGGATTGTATCATAGTTGTACAGTAGATTAATTATAAGTGAATATAATTTGTATAAGACAAAAGATATACTATTCATATATTCAAAAATGCTTTTTGTGAAAACAATGATTCATATTCCTGTCAACAGTTGATAAAAGGTTCAAGATAATTATTCAAGTTATGATGTGGGAGTACATAAGTGAGTACAGTGGGCCCTCGCCTAACGAATGCATCGCATAACATTAAATCCACCTAGCGATACATTTTAACGCAAAAATTTTGCCTCGGCTAGCGCTAAAAAACTCGCTCAACGCGATTCGTTTGAGATGCGTCCACGTGCGGCCTGAGCCCACCTCACTTGTTCCATGGGTGCCAGTGTTTACAAGCCAGCCACCGCGGTCACTTCCAAGCATACAGTCGGAACATTTCGTATTATCGCAGCCTCTTTAGTGATTGCACTTGCAAAATAAGTCACCATGGGCCCCAAGAAAGCTTCTAGTGCCAGCCCTACAGGAAAAAGGGTGAGAATTACTATGGATATGAAGAAAGAGATCATTGCTAAGTATGAAAGTGGAGTGCGCGTCTCCGAGCTGGCCAGGTTGTACACAAAACCCCAATCAACCATCGCTACTATTGTGGCCAAGAAAATGGCAATCAAGGAGGCTGTTCTTGCCAAAGGTGCAACTTTGTTTTTGAAACAGAGATCGCAAGTGAAAGAAGATGTTGAGAGACTGTTATTGGTGTGGATAAACGAAAAACAGATAGCAGGAGATAGCATCTCTCAAGCGATCATATGTGAAAAGGCTAGGAAGTTGCATGAGGATTTAATTAGAAAAACGGCTGCAACTAGTGGTGATGTGAGTGAATTTAAGGCCAGCAAAGGTTGGTTTGAGAGATTTAAAAATCGTAGTGACATACATAGTGTGATAAGGCATGGTGAGGCTGCCAGTTCGGACCACAAAGCAGCTGAAAAATATGTGCAGGAATTCAAGGAGTACATAGACAGTGAAGGACTGAAACCTGAACATGTGTTTAAATGTGACGAAACAGGCCTGTTTTGGAAGAAAATGCCAAGCAGGACCTATATTACTCAGGAGGAAAAGGCACTCCCAGGACATAAGCCTATGAAAGACAGGCTTATTCTGTTGATGTGTGCTAATGCTAGTGCTAGTGGTGATTGCAAAGTGAAGCTTTTATTGGTGTATCACTCTGAAACTCCCAGAGTGTTCAGGAAAAAACAATGTCCTCAAGGCTAATATGTGTGTGCTGTGGAGGGCAAACAGTAAGGCATGGGTCACTAGGGACTTTTTCTATGACTGGTTACACCATGCATTTGCCCCCACTGTGAAAAATTACCTCCTGGAAAATAAATTGGACCTTAAATGCCTCCTCGTATTAGACAATGCTCCTGGTCATCCTTCAGACGTGGCAGAGCGACTTTCTGCGGAAATGAGCTTCATTAAGGTCAAGATTTTGCCTCCTAATACCACTCCTCTCCTGCAGCCCATGGACCAGCAGGTCATTTGAAACTTCAAAAAACACTACACAAAAGCTATGTTTGAAAGGTGCTTTGTACTGACCTCAGAAACTCAATTGACTCTAAGAGAGTTTTGGAGAGATCACTTTAGCATCCTCAATTGCGTAAACATTATAGGTAAGGCTTGGGAGGAAGTGACTAAGAGGACCTTGAACTCTGCTTGGAAGAAACTGTGGGCAGTATGTGTAGACAAAAGGGATTTTGAAGGGTTTGAGGCTAACCCTGGGAATCCTATGCCAGTTGAGGAATCCATTGTGGCATTGGGGAAGTCCTTTGGGTTGGAGGTTAGTGGGGAGGATGTGTAAGAGTTGGTGGAGGAGGGCAATGACGAACTAACCAAAGCAGAGTTCAAAGTCCTGGTAGTCACTCCCTCCCAAGCCTTACCTATAAGGCTTATGCAATGGAGGATACTGAAGTGTTCTTTCCAAAAATATCTTAGGGTCAAGTGAGTGTCTGAGGTCACATTAAAGCACCTTTCAAACATTGCTTTGGTGTAGAGTTTTTTAAAGTTTGAAATGACCTGCTGGTCCATGGGCTGGAGGAGAGGAGGGGTATTCGGGGGCAAGAACTTTACTGTGATGAACCCAAACTCCTGCAGAATTAGGTCATCCAAGTTTGGAGGATGAGCAGGTGCATTGTCCATTACTAGGAGGTACTTGAGATCCAATTTCTTTTCCAGGAGGTAATTCTTCACACTAGGGCCAAACACTTCATTGAACCACTCGACGAAAATTTATCTCGTAACCCATACCTTATTATTAGATTTCCAAAACACACACAATTTACTCTTCATAACATTGTTTTTCCTGAACACTCTGGGATTTTCAGAATGGTACACTAGTAATGGCTTCACTTTGAACATAAGAACATAAGAACGAAGGAACACTGCAGAAGGCCTACTGGCCCATGCGAGGCAGGTCCAAGTCTCCTACCGACTTAAGCCAATGCACCCAACCTAGTCAGGTCAGGTCACATTGACTTAAGGGAGGAACACGGCAACCGACCTGGTAGCACAAGCTATCAGGTCCAACTCACACCCACCCACATCCACTCATGTATTTATCCAACCTATTTTTAAAGCTACACAACGTTCTGGCCTCTATAACTGTACTCGGGAGTTTGTTCCACTCATCCACAACTCTATTACCAAACCAGTACTTTCCTATATCCTTCCCGAATCTGAATTTTTCCAACTTAAAACCATTGCTGCGAGTCCTGTCTAGGCTAGATATTTTCAGCACACTATTTACATCCCCTTTATTTATTCCTGTCTTCCATTTATACACTTCAATCATATCCCCCCTAATTCTACGTCTTTCTAGAGAGTGCAGATTCAGGGCCCTTAGTCTATCCTCATAGGGAAGGTTTCTGATACATGGGATCAACTTTGTCATCCTCCTTTGTACATTTTCCAGAGAATTTATATCCATTCTGTAATACGGTGACCAAAACTGTGCAGCATAATCTAAATGAGGCCTAACCAAGGATGTATAGAGTTGAAGAACAACCTGAGGACTCCTATTATTTAATCTTCTTGATATGAAGCCAAGGATTCTATTAGCTTTATTGCGAACACTTATGCACTGTTGTCTTGGTTTCAGATTACTGCTAACCAGAACTCCTAAATCTTTTTCGCAATCCGTAATATTAAGATCTACATTATTTAGTTTATATGTGGCATGGTTATTGTCCTGTCCAACATTCAGAACTTTGCATTTGTCTATATTAAACTGCATCTGCCACTTCTCCGACCAATGCATCAGTCTATTCAAATCTTCCTGGAGTGCTCGAATGTCCTCGTCAGAATGAATTAGATGGCCTATTTTGGTGTCATCGGCAAACTTGCCGATGTCGCTCTTTATGCCCTCATCTATGTCGTTAATGTAGATTGTGAACAGCAGGGGGCCCAACACTGACCCCTGTGGAACACCGCTCGTGACACTTCCCCACTCTGATTTCTCCCCATTTATGCAAACTCTCTGCTGCCTATTTGTCAACCATGCCTCTATCCAGGAAAAAATTTCTCCTCCTATTCCATGTGCTTTAATTTTCCTCAATAGTCTCTGATGTGGGACCCTGTCAAAAGCCTTACTGAAGTCCATATACACAATATCATATTCATTACCATGATCTACCTCCTCAAATACCTTAGTGAAAAAAGTTAATAAATTCGTAAGGCAGGAACGCCCCTTTGTAAAACCATGCTGAGATTCGTTGATTAATTTATGCTTTTCAAGGTGGCTACGAACTGCCTCGGCAATTATTGATTCCATAAATTTTCCCACTATGGAGGTTAGGCTTATTGGTCTATAGTTTGAAGCTAAGGACCTGTCACCTTTTTTGAAAATAGGTATCACATTTGCCATTTTCCACTTATCTGGCACCATGCCAGTTTGTAGTGATATGTTGAAAAGATTAGCCAAAGGTGTGCTAAGCTCCTCTTTACATTCCTTTAGAACCCTTGCATACAGTTCATCAGGGCCTGGGGATTTGTTAGGTTTTAATTTATCTATTTGCCTAAGGACCATGTCACTTGTGACCCTAATCGTGCACAGTTTATTATCGTCCTGTTCTACATAATTTATCATTACTGGAATATCGCTGGTATCCTCCTGTGTAAAAACTGAGAGGAAGTATGTGTTAAAAATTCTACACATTTCCTTATCACTGTCAGTGAGCTGACCCGAGGAACTTTTGAGTGGGCCTATCTTGTCCCTGATCTTACTTCTGTATACCTGTAAGAATTCTTTTGGGTTAGTCTTCGATTCTCTTGCAACTTTAACCTCATAATCTCTTTTTTGCTTTTCTAATTCCCTTTTTTATTTCTCTCTTTAACTAAATATATCGATTTCTTAATTGCCCCTCTCCTCTTTTGATTTGCCTATATATGCCTCTCTTTTGACCAATCAGATATTGTAATCTATTGTTCATCCATTTATGATCATTTTTGTTTGATCTGATTTTCCTATTTGGAACATAATTTGACTGAGCAGCTAGAACTATGCCCTGGAAAGCATCATATCGGCAACCATCACCACCTACCTGACCCTTAGTCAGGTCATTCCAGTTCAGCCCACCTAAGTAATTTTTCAGTCCTATGAAATCAGCCAAGCGAAAGTCAGGGACGGAGACTTGATTGCCATTATTAGGGGAATTCCATGATATATTAAAACTGAGTGATTTGTGATCACTTTCCCCAAAGCTCATCATTAACCTCAAGATTATTAATTAGTGTTACCCTATTGACAAGAACCAAGTCAAGGAGGTTATTTCCCCTAGTTGGCTCTGTCACAAACTGTTTTAAAAAACAATCCTGGATCGTATCAAGAAAGTCACCTGACTCTAAATTTCCTGTCAAATTGCTCCAGTCAATCTGTCTATAGTTGAAATCTCCCATTAGCACAACATTTTCGTATGTAGATGCCTTACGAATTTCGTCCAATAGAAGTTTACTGCACTCCCTATCAAGATTTGGGGCCCTGTAAATCACACCCAAAATTAGTTTTTCTCGGCCCTCGAGAAGCTGTAACCAAACAGATTCAGTGGCTGATGCTTCTAATTTAATATCTTGTCTAACACAACAATTTAAATTGTCTTTGACATACATCGCTACTCCACCACCTTTCCTGTTGACCCTGTCACTGTGGAATAATTTATAGCCTTGTATGTGACATTCAGAGGGCATCTCTCTATCTTTCAGATTGAGCCAGGTCTCTGTTATAGCAATAATATCTATGTTTCCTGCACTTGCAATTAATCTTAGCTCATCTATCTTATTTCTTACACTCCTGCTATTAGTATAGTAAACCTTAAGGGAGCTAGTCCCTTGCTGCCCTCTGCTGTCCCCCTTTGTTTGCTGACTTGATCTATTGTCTTTATTTATAACTTCATGCTGAATGCCTTTTATACATTTACTGTTTCCAACCCTAGTGTTGCAACCTGCTTGTTTCCCACACACACCCATACCTCTATCTTCCATCAGTTTAAAATCAGAGGCATTTCACCAATGGCCTTCTCAATCGAGTCTGCAAGTGCTACCACCCCTGCCCCAGAGAGATGTACCCCATCCCTTGCATACATATCATGTTTGCCATAAAAGTTGTTCCAGTTGTCAATGAATGGGATTGCAAGTTCCTTGCAGTATCTGTCTAGCCACTAGCATTAGCACAGAACAGGAGTGTCAGCCTGTCTTTCATAGGCTTGTGTCCTGGCAGTCCCTTTTCCTCCTGATTAATGTAGGTCCTCTTTGGCATTTTCTTTCAAAAGAGGCCTGTTTTGTCACAATTGAACACTTGTTCAGGTTTCAGTCCTTCAGCCTCTATGTACTCCTTGAATTCACTTACGAATTTTGTAGCTGCAATTTTGTCCAAACTGGCAGCCTCACCATGCCTTATCACACTGTATATGCCACTACACTTCTTAAATCTCTCAAACCAACCTTTGCTGGCCTTAAATTCACAATTATCAGTACTCATTGCAGGCAATTTCTTTACCAGATCGTCATGCAACTGCCTAGCCTTTTCACAAATAATCAACATCATAAGAGTATCTCCTGCTAATTGTTTCTCGTTTATCCACACCAATAATAACTTCTCAACATCTTTGAGTACAGCGGACCCTCGCATACCGTTGGCATCACATAACGTTAAATCTGCATACCGATACATTTAATCGCTAAAATTTTGCCTCGCATACCGCTAAAAAACTCGCTCAACGCTATTCGTCCGAGACGCGTCTAATGTGCGGCCTGAGCCAGCCTCACATGTTCTGCCAGTGGCATTGTTTACCAGCCAGCCTCCGCGGTAACATCCAAGCATACAATCGGAACATTTCGTATTATTACAGCGTTTTTGGTGATTTCATCTGCAAAATAAGAAAGCTTCTAGTGCCAACCCTACAGGAATAAGGGTGAGAATTACTATAGAGATGAAGAAAGAGATCATTGCTAAGTATGAAAATGGAGTACGTGTCTCCGAGCTGGCCAGGTTGTATAGTAAACCTCAATCAACCATCGCTAGTACATATTGTGTCCAAGAAAACGACAATCAAGGAAGCTGTTCTTGCCAGAGGTTCAACTCTGTTTTTGAAACAGAGATCGCAAGTGATAGAAGATGTTGAGAGACTCTTATTGGTGTGGATAAACGAAAAACAGATAGCAGGAGATAGCATCTCTCAAGTGATCATAAGTGAAAAGGCTAGGAAGTTGCATCAGGATTTAATTAGAAAAATGCCTGCAACTAGTGATGATGTGAGTGAATTTAAGGCCAGCAAAGGTTGGTTTGAGAGATTTAAGAAGCGTAGTGGCATACATAGTGTGATAAGGCATGGTGAGGCTGCCAGTTCGGACCACAAAGCAGCTGAAAAATATGTGCAGGAATTCAAGGAGTACATAGACAGTGAAGGACTGAAACCTGAACAAGTGTTTAATTGTGACGAAACAGGCCTGTTTTGGAAGAAAATGCCAAGCAGGACCTACATTACTCAGGAGGAAAAGGCACTCCCAGGACATAAGCCTATGAAAGACAGGCTTACTCTTCCCATGTGTGCCAATGCTAGTGGTGATTGCAAAGTGAAGCCTTTATTAGTGTATCACTCTGAAGCTCCCAGAGCGTTCAGGCAAAAGAATATCCTCAAGGCTAATTTGTGTGTGCTGTGGAGGGCAAACAGTAAGGCATGGGTCACTAGGGACTTTTTCTATGACTGGTTACACCAAGCATTTGCCCCCAATGTGAAAAATTACCTAACTGAAAAGAAATTAGACCTTAAGTGCCTCCTGGTGTTAGACAGTGCCCCTGGTCATCCTACAGACTTGGCAGAGCGACTTTGTGGTGGCATAAGCTTCATTAAGGTCAAGTTTTTGCCTCCTAATACCACTCCTCTCCTGCAGCCCATGGACCAGCAGGTTATTGCAAACTTCAAAAAACTGTACACAGAAGCTCTGTTTGAAAGGTGCTTTGTAGTGACCTCATTTGTGTAAACCTTATAGGTAAGGCTTGGGAGGGAGTGACTAAGAGGACCTTGAACTCTGCTTGGAAGAAACTGTGGCCAGAATGTGTAGACCAAAGGGATTTTGAAGGGTTTGAGGCTAACCCTGGTAATCCTATGCCAGTTGAGGAATCCAATGTGGCATTGGGAAAGTCCTTGGGGTTGGAGGTTAGTGGGGATGATGTGGAAGAGTTGGTGAAGGAGGACAGTGAAGAACTAACCACTGATGAGCTGCTAGATCTTCTTCATCTGCATGAGGCCACACCTGAGGAAACTGCTTCGGAGGAGAGGAGAGAGAAATTGAAGAAGTTGCCTACTTCAAAGATTAAGGAAATCTGTACAATGTAGCCTAAAGTGCAAACCTTTATGGATGAAAATCACCCTCAGACAGCTGTTGCAAGCCGTGCTGGTGACTATTACACTGACAATGTTGTGAACCACTTTAGGAAAGTCATAAAGGAACGAGAGGTACAGACTTCTATGGGCAGATATGTTGTGCGACAGAAGTCCAGTGACTCTGAAGCTTGTCCTAGTAGCATTAAAAGAAGAAGGGAAGTAACCCCAGAAAAGGACTTGACACCTCAAGTCTTAATGGAAGGGGATTCCCCTTCTAAACACTAAGACCATCAACACTCTCCCCTCCTCCCATCCCATCAGTCATCACCAGATCTTCAATAAAGGTAAGTGTCATGTAACTGTGCATGTCTTGTTCAGTTTGTGTGTATTAAAATTAATATTTCATGTGGTAAAAAATTTTTTTTTTCATGCTTTTGGGTGTCAGGAACAGATTAATTTGATTTCCATTATTTCTTATGGGTGAAAATTCATTTGCATAACGATAATTTCGCATAACATTGAGCTCTCAGGAACGGATTAATAGCGCTATGCGAGGGTCCACTGTACTGGTGATCTCATTTTTGTCAGCATATTTACCCCCTTTGCAACAACAGCTTCCTTGATTTCCTTTTTCTTGGCCACGATGGAAGATATGGTTGCACGGAATTTGTTATACATCCTGGCCAGTTTGCCCACACGTACGACACTTTCATATTGTTCAATGATGTTTTTCTTAAATTCAATCGTATTTCTCACTTTCTTTACCAAAGGCTTGGCACTAGGAGCTTTCTTTGGAGCCATGGTAGCTTATTTAGCACTTGCAAGCACTAAAATGAATGGAATATTATGATATATTTCTTATGAACAAGTGAGGAGACCGTCGCTCACTGGTAAACAATGGCACACTGGCTGGGAAGGGAGGCCAAGGCGGCTCAGAGCATGAGTACGCGTCCCGGACGAAGGACGATCAGCGAGTAGACTGACCATTTGCAAGCCAATGTTTGGATGAGAATAACGCGACGATTTCCAAAAAGGACAACTATCGAGCCGGACGATTATTGAGGGACCACTGTAACTTATTGTTGGATATAATGTATCTTTAATCCTCTAGACTGTTGTGTGCACATGTGTTTAGTATGTACGTGTGTGTGCATTGGTGTACACTTGTGTGTGTGGAGCAAGGTCACCACCCATCTAGAAACCCATCAGTTACACAACCCAGGGCAACATGGGTTTAGAACAGGTCGCTCCTGTCTGTCTCAACTATTGGATCACTACGACAAGGTCCTAGATGCCTAGAAGACAAAAAGAATGCAGATGTAATATATACAGACTTTGCAAAAGCCTTCGACAAGTGTGACCATGGCGTAATAGCGCACAAAATGCATGCTAAAGGAATAACAGGAAAAGTCGGTCGATGGATCTATAATTTCCTCACTAACAGAACACAGAGAGTAGTAGTCAACAGAGTAAAGTCCGAGGCAGCTACGGTGAAAAGCTCTGTTCCACAAGGCACAGTACTTGCTCCCATCTTGTTCCTCATCCTCATATCTGACATAGACAAGGATGTCAGCCACAGCACCTTGTCTTCCTTTGCAGATGACACCCGAATCTGCATGACAGTGTCTTCCATTGCAGACACTGCAAGGCTCCAGGCGGACATCAACCGAATCTTTCAGTGGGCTGCAGAAAACAATATGAAGTTCAACGATGAGAAATTTCAATTACTCAGATATGGTAAACATGAGGAAATTAAATCTTCATCAGAGTACAAAACAAATTCTGGCCACAAAATAGAGCAAAACACCAACGTCAAAGACCTGGGAGTGATCATGTCAGAGGATCTCACCTTCAAGGACCATAACATTGTATCAATCACATCTGCTAGAAAAATGACAGGATGGATAATGAGAACCTTCAAAACTAGGGAGGCCAAGCCCATGATGACACTCTTCAGGTCACTTGTTCTATCTAGGCTGGAATATTGCTGCACACTAACAGCACCTTTCAAGGCAGGTGAAATTGCTGACCTAGAAAATGTACAGAGAACCTTCACGGCGCGCATAACGGAGATAAAACACCTCAATTACTGGGAGCGCTTGAGGTTCCTAAACCTGTATTCCTTGGAACGCAGGCGGGAGAGATACGTGATTATATATACCTGGAAAATCCTAGAGGGACTAGTACCGAACTTGCACATGAAAATCACTCAATACGAAAGCAAAAGACTTGGCAGACGATGCAACATCCCCCCAATGTAAAGCAGGGGTGTCACTAGCACGTTAAGAGACCATACAATAAGTGTCAGGGGCCCGAGACTGTTCAACTGCCTCCCAGCATACATAAGGGGGATTACCAACAGACCCCTGGCAGTCTTCAAGCTGGCACTGGACAAGCACCTAAAGTCGGTTCCTGACCAGCCGGGCTGTGGCTCGTACGTTGGTTTGCGTGCAGCCAGCAGTAGCAGCCTGGTTGATCAGGCTCTGATCCACCAGGAGGCCTGGTCACAGACCGGGCCGCGGGGGCGTTGACCCCCGGAACTCTCTCCAGGTAAACTCCAGGTAAACACTATTTATGTGTATGTGCTTTTGTGTATGTTATGTATGTGTGTGTCCTTCTCTATACTATTTACATGTGTGTGAATCTGTGTATATATGTACTTAATAATAATAATAATAATAATAATAATAATGATAATAATAAGAGTACGTACTATATTGTTTTGTACAGGTTCTTGGTTGCAGCTGCATCAACTGCCTTCCACAAGCTACTCATGACTGACCTCTCTGACTGTGTTACCACAAGACGCAGTTCAGACTCCAGCATGGTGAGCTCCATTTAATTACACTTAAATTAAAAATTTAAATTTATTTTTTTCATGAACCATTCAGTAGTTATACATTCAGATGATTATATGTTTTTTTTTTTAATTTGCTCTTCTTAAAACACAGGTATAATATAATACAAAAAGGCTCAAAGGAAAGTCATTAATATTGCAAGTGTATTTCATGCAAACTAATCATAAGCCATGTACTGTATTTATATTTAGACTTGATGTACAATTTTAGTCAGTTCAGATTAGGCAATTCATTACAATCATAAATACAATAAGACAGGTTGCAAAGTGATGCAAATAAATTGCATCACTTCATAGGTTTTTGTTTAGTGTATTGAGCAAGGGGAGTGGCAGGGCACCTACATCTTCCCTGGATCAGGACAGAGTTAAGGAAAAACTATAATTGACTTGATTAATTCTTGTTTAGGGGGACACCTCATCTATCAAAAATGCCCCCTAGTTTGTCAGCTACTTGCTATATGCTTTGAATACAGTGAGAGGATAATGATGGCTTGTGTGTCTCCTTAACCTCTCGTGGAAGACCTTACACTGCTCTTAAACTCTCTCTTTGCTAGGGCATTCACAGGCAGAACTTTTCATTACCCTAACTGTGAGATGTTAAACTTTACTCTTAAAGAATACTAAAAACACCAGTACAGTATACAGCATGTACTGTACGGTTCAAACAATGTTATGTGATAGTATTTACATATTTGCCTGTAATTTGATTCACCATGAATTCTTTCACTGTTTCTATGAACAACTACTATGGAATTATAAGTTGAAAATGATCGAGAATTTTTATTCCAACTTACCCACAACATCCATCACCTTGAATTAAAGAAATAGTTTTAAAATGTTTTCAGTATTGTAGTTGCTTTTTTATTTTGCAAAAGTTAGGAAATTGATAGAGGTCCTTAACCCTTTCAGGGTCCAGAGGCCAAATTTCAAAGGGTGCACCAGTGTCCAAGAATTTTCAAAAAATAATTTTGTCATTTTTTTTCTTATGAAATGGTAGAGAATCTTTTTCTGAAGGTAATAAAACAAAAGTACTAAATGTGATTTACGAAATTATGCTCTTGCGAATTTTGATGTGTCAGCAATATTTAAACATCGGCGATTTTGCAGACTTTGACTCCCATTTTAGGCCAATTACACTATTCCAGTCGACCAAATTCTTAGCTATTTCACTAGTATTACTTCTATTCTATCGATTGAGCACAAGAATTTGCCAAGTCAACTGTTTCAACTACAAAATAAAGTGATCGGAAATTGGTAATTTGGCCAATTTAACACAAAGTTCAAAATACTCCAATTTCAAAATAGGGTCTAGAATAAACAATGTAGGAATTCCTGGCACTAAACTAACATTTCCTCTGTTCATTAGTTACATTTTCAGGCTTTACTAATGAATTCCATTTTTATTTTTTATTCACATAATGAATTTTTATTCAAACCAAAAAATAGAAGATTTACTGTTATGCAATATTGTAATAATTGTATTAGTAATATCAGCACATTTGTGAATGTATATTAGACCCACCAGTAGGCATGTATTAGACATGTGAGGTCATTTCATTACTCTCGAACATCGGAAAAAATTTAACATTTCTGCTACTTTGAGCTCAGTTTCAAGCCATTTCCATTACTAAAACCAATCAAAATCATCTCTATTTCTGTAATATGTCTTCCATTCTATCAAATGAGACCAAGATATCGCAAATACAACTATAAAAACATACGAAAAAACACTGCAAAGTCGCTGTTTTAATAAAAAATTGCGGTCTCAGTTTTTTCTCTCATTATGCACTGTGTGCTGCAGGATTTGTTTTATGTGGTGCACACATACCACATAGATGTATTCTCTCAGATCAAGGCCAAAATTTACCGCTCACAGCTTATCAGAGTGAGCTGAGCTCATGACATAGATCTACGGTTTGGACCCTCAAGGGGTTAAGAGAACTTTCTAAACAAGAGAAGTCATGCCAGTGATTTCAGTGTTTGAATTGCCTGTGCTTTCATATCTCGAACATTGTTATGTTCATGGTGCCTTTCAGGGTAGGAAAGATTATCAGAGCTGGAAAATATACAAGCCAGAGTACAGGTGGGGTTAGAACTCATGGCAAGTGAGTAGTAAAACTCCAGGCCAGTACATAAGCCACTGGGCCAGTGGCTTATGCACTGGCCTGGAGTTTTACAACTGACTTGCCATGAGTTCTAATCCCACCTGTACTGTGGTTTGTTTGTAATCATGTTACAGCGTGGATCAATAATAAAACATTTAACCCTTTGACTGTTTATGTCATATATATACGTCTTACGCGCCACTGTTTCTGACGTATTTATACGCATAAATTCTAGCGGCTTCAAATCAAGTGGGAGAAAGCTGGTAGGCCTACATGAGAGAGAATGGGTCTGAGTGGTGGGTGTGCACCCTGTGAAAAAAATCTGGGACTCGGTGGTGCATTGTGGGAACGCCACCTTGGTAGTCCATTTTCACCATGCCTTGCAGTAAGAAGTACCTCACTCCTCGGCGGATTGGAGGTCTTTTGTTCCCAAGTGATAGCTCTAACAGCGATGGAAGTGTCAGTGAAAGTGAATTCCATGGTTTTCTAGTGGTTGTGACTGAAAAAAGTGCCCAGGATAACGTAATTAGTGATGAAAACCCAGATGACCCATGACCTTCCACGTCTGGTGCTGGGCCGGCTTGTTCATGTTCACGTTCACGTTCACGTTCACCTGTACCAGGATGAATGAGGAAACTATTTGCCCATGTACAAGACTCAGATGTGAGCAGTGAAAGTGATAGTGATAGTGATTTCAAAGTTATTGAAAGCAGTTCTAGTTGTGACAGTGAGGGTGAATATTCCCCAGTGAAGCGGCAGTATATATGACATAGCATGCGGTCTGGTATTGTTTCATATGCTGTTCCAAGGAGAAGGAGTAAATCTCGGAGCACATCCCATGGCCCTACACCACGACCTGATAGCGAAGATGACGATATTGTTACGATGGGTATGAATGATGTGAGTGAGGCAGCAGGTGGTGGTGGTGATAGTGATGGTGGCATGAGTCATGTGGCACCGGCAGCGGGCAACGCTACTACCCACGCTGCTGACTCTGCACAACCAGCCTCACACATCCTCACACTCCCACAACCTGCACAACCACGTTTCAATATTCAGAACCCACCAGCAGACCACATCTGGGATTTGCAGGAAGGTAACAAGTTTGTTCCCAGTCCCCATGACTTTGATGAAACACAAAGTGGAATACGGCCATCGTGCACACTTGGGAACAATGCTACTGAACTGGAATGCTTTCAGTTATTCTTCGATGAACCCCTGATGGACATTATTGTCAGGGAAACCAACACATACTGTGAGTACACCATGGCAAATACAATTCTCTCACCAAGATCACGGCTACACCAGTGGAAGGACACAACTGTGGGAGAGATGTACCTGTTTTTTTGCCACAATAATGCTTATGCCACATGTGTATAAGCACACAGTCAACACATACTGGTCAATAGAATGCCTGATTTCAATCCCAGGTTTTAGTGACATTATAGGTGTGAATCGTTTCTTGATACTGTTACGTATGTTACACTTTTCAGACAAAACAAGGCCTGACAGAAGTGACAGGTTATATAAGATCAGAAATGTGTTTATGTACCTGAAGCAAAAGTGTTGCTTGTATTTTTATCCCTTCAGGAAGCTTGTTATTGACGAGTCTTTGATTTTATTCAAGGGAAGTCTCTCATTCAAGCAATACATACCAAGCAAGAGGAAATGCTTTGGTATAAAGTTATTTGTACTGTGTGATTGCAAAAGTGGTCTCGTTTTGGATATCATTGTGTACACTGGCAGTAATACATTGAGAGATACCAGGAAGTTATTGGGTATCTCTGGTGATGTGGTTCAAACAATGATGGAACCATATCTTGGTAAGGGGCATATATTATTTGCTGATAACTGGTACACAAGCCCCATACTCAGTGATTTCTTGCGAGTGAACCTGACATGTGTGTGGCACAGTGCGTGGTAATCGTAAACATATGCCAAGGTTCGATGCTGGCACTCGCTGAGGTGAGGTGCAAGTCTTTGCTGCCAATGACATCATGGTATTTAGGTGGCATGATAAACGTGATGTCACATTGTTGACATCAGTTCACCGAAATGAAATGGCACACACTGGCAGGCAGAATAGAGAGACCAATGAGCCCATTCTAAAACCTGCAGCTGTCATGGACTACAACCTCAATATGCGCTTAGTGGACAAATGTGACATGCAGATTGGGTTTGCTGATTGTGTACGCAAGGGTTATAAGTGGTATATAAAACTTTTTTTCCATCTTGTTGATCTTTCCATGCTAAATGCTTATAACATATACAAGTTGAGGACCAACAACAAACCAAAATATGGTGAATTTTGTTTGTCAGTCATCAGACAAATAATCGCCAAGTAACAAGGAGCAACACCTGCAATAGACCAGCGCCCACGAAATTACCAACACACGCCATCTCGTTTGAGGCCTGGTGATCACTACCCCATACAACTGCCTCCTACTGCTTTCAAGAAAAGTGCTCAGAAGAGGTGTTTTGTATGTGAACATACCACAAAACGCCCACAAACATGCAGAGATACTCGTTTTATGTGTGAGGAGTGTCAAGAAAAGGACCCCAATGGAAATAAGTTACTCTGTCTGACTTTTTTGGGTTATCCTAGGTTCTCTACACATATGCTGCTATGTACAATAATTCTGTGTAACTGTATTTGTGTATACCTGAATAAACTTACTTACTTACTAAGTGCCACTCTGCATATACCCATGTTTCAAAGAATTCCACAAGCTGCAGCAGTTCTAGGAAAGTGTTCAGTGGCTGTACATTTATTTTTTTATTATCACACTGGCCGATTCCCACCAAGGCAGGGTGGCCCGAAAAAGAAAAACTTTCACCATCATTCACTCCATCACTGTCTTGCCAGAAGGGTGCTTTACACTACAGTTTTTAAACTGCAACATTAACACCCCTCCTTCAGAGTGCAGGCACTGTACTTCCCATCTCCAGGACTCAAGTCCGGCTTGCCGGTTTCCCTGAACCCCTTCATAAATGTTACTTTGCTCACACTCCAACAGCACGTCAAGTATTAAAAACCATTTGTCTCCATTCACTCCTATCAAACACGCTCACGCATGCCTGCTGGAAGTCCAAGCCCCTCGCACACAAAACCTCCTTTACCCCCTCCCTCCAACCTTTCCTAGGCCGACCCCTACCCCGCCTTCCTTCCACTACAGACTGATACACTCTTGAAGTTATTCTGTTTCGCTCCATTCTCTCTACATGTCCGAACCACCTCAACAACCCTTCCTCAGCCCTCTGGACAACAGTTTTGGTAATCCCGCACCTCCTCCTAACTTCCAAACTACGAATTCTCTGCATTATATTCACACCACACATTGCTCTCAGACATGACATCTCCACTGCCTCCAGCCTTCTCCTCGCTGCAACATTCATCACCCATGCTTCACACCCATATAAGAGAGTTGGTAAAACTATACTCTCATACATTCCCCTCTTTGCCTCCAAGGACAAAGTTCTTTGTCTCCACAGACTCCTAAGTGCACCACTCACTCTTTTCCCCTCATCAATTCTATGATTCACCTCATCTTTCATAGACCCATCCGCTGACACGTCCACTCCCAAATATCTGAATACATTCACCTCCTCCATACTCTCTCCCTCCAATCTGATATTCAATCTTTCATCACCTAATCTTTTTATCCTCATAACCTTACTCTTTCCTGTATTCACCTTTAATTTTCTTCTTTTGCACACCCTACCAAATTCATCCACCAATCTCTGCAACTTCTCTTCAGAATCTCCCAAGAGCACAGTGTCATCAGCAAAGAGCAGCTGTGACAACTCCCACTTTGTGTGTGATTCTTTATCTTTTAACTCCACGCCTCTTGCCAAGACCCTCGCATTTACTTCTCTTATAACCCCATCTATAAATATATTAAACAACCACGGTGACATCACACATCCTTGTCTAAGGCCTACTTTTACTGGGAAATAATTTCCCTCTTTGGTACATACTCTAACTTGAGCCTCACTATCCTCGTAAAAACTCTTCACTGCTTTCAGTAACCTACCTCCTACACCATACACTTGCAACATCTGCCACATTGCCCCCCTATCCACCCTGTCATATGCCTTTTCCAAATCCATAAGTGCCACAAAGACCTCTTTAGCCTTATCTAAATACTGTTCACTTATATGTTTCACTGTAAACACCTGGTCCACACACCCCCTACCTTTCCTAAAGCCTCCTTGTTCATCTGCTATCCTATTCTCCGTCTTACTCTTAATTCTTTCAATAATAACTCTACCATACACTTTACCAGGTATACTCAGCAGACTTATCCCCCTATAATTTTTGCACTCTCTTTTATCCCCTTTGCCCTTATACAAAGGAACTATGCATGCTCTCTGCCAATCCCTAGGTACCTTACCCTCTTCCATACATTTATTAAATAATTGCACCAACCACTCCAAAACTATATCCCCACCTGCTTTTAACATTTCTATCTTTATCCCATCAATCCCGGCTGCCTTACCCCCTTTCATTTTACCTACTGCCACACGAACTTCCCCCACACTCACAACTGGCTCTTCCTCACTCCTACAAGATGTTATTCCTCCTTGTCCTATACACGAAATCACAGCTTCCCTGTCTTCATCAACATTTAACAATTCCTCAAAATATTCCCTCCATCTTCCCAATACCTCTAACTCTCCATTTAATAACTCTCCTCTCCTATTTTTAACTGACAAATCCATTTGTTCTCTAGGCTTTCTTAACTTGTTAATCTCACTCCAAAACTTTTTCTTATTTTCAACAAAATTTGTTGATAACATCTCACCCACTCTCTCATTTGCTCTCTTTTTACATTGCTTCACCACTCTCTTAACCTCTCTCTTTTTCTCCATATACTCTTCCCTCCTTGCATCACTTCTACTTTGTAAAAACTTCTCATATGCTAACTTTTTCTCCCTTACTACTCTCTTTACATCATCATTCCACCAATCGCTCCTCTTCCCTCCCGCACCCACTTTCCTGTAACCACAAACTTCTGCTGAACACTCTAACACTACATTTTTAAACCTACCCCATACCTCTTCGACCCCATTGCCTATGCTCTCATTAGCCCATCTATCCTCCAATAGCTGTTTATATCTTACCCTAACTGCCTCCTCTTTTAGTTTATAAACCTTCACCTCTCTCTTCCCTGATGCTTCTATTCTCCTTGTATCCCATCTACCTTTTACTCTCAATGTAGCTACAACTAGAAAGTGATCTGATATATCTGTGGCCCCTCTATAAACATGTACATCCTGAAGTCTACTCAACAGTCTTTTATCTACCAATACATAATCCAACAAACTACTGTCATTTCGCCCTACATCATATCTTGTATACTTATTTATCCTCTTTTTCTTAAAATATGTATTACCTATAACTAAACCCCTTTCTATACGAAGTTCAATCAAAGGGCTCCCATTATCATTTACACCTGGCACCCCAAACTTACCTACCACACCCTCTCTAAAAGTTTCTCCTACTTTAGCATCCAGGTCCCCTACCACAATTACTCTCTCACTTGGTTCAAAGGCTCCTATACATTCACTTAACATCTCCTAAAATCTCTCTCTCTCCTCTGCATTCCTCTCTTCTCCAGGTGCATACACGCTTATTATGACCCACTTCTCGCATCCAACCTTTACTTTAATCCACATAATTCTTGAATTTACACATTCATATTCTCTTTTCTCCTTCCATAACTGATCATTTAACATTACTGCTACCCCTTCCTTTGCTCTAACTCTCTCAGATACTCCAGATTTAATCCCATTTATTTCCCCCCACTGAAACTCCCCTACCCCCTTCAGCTTTGTTTCGCTTAGGGCCAGGACATCCAACTTCTTTTCATTCATAACATCAGCAATCATCTGTTTCTTGTCATCCGCACTACATCCACGCACATTTAAGCATCCCAGTTTTATAAAGTTTTTCTTCTTCTCTTTTTTTAGTAAATGTCTACAGGAGAAGGGGTTACTAGCCCATTGCTCCCGGCATTTTAGTCGCCTCATACGACACACATGGCTTACGGAGGAAAGATTCTTTTCCACTTCCCCATGGACAATAGAATAAATAAAGAAGAACAAGAGCTATTTAGAAAAAGGAGAAAACCTAGATGTATGTATATATATATATGCATGTGCATGTCTGTGAAGTGTGACCTAAGTGTAAGTAGGAGTAGCACGATATCCCTGTTATCTAGCGTGTTTATGAGACAGAAAAAGAAACCAGCAATCCTACCATCATGCAAAACAGTTACAGGTTTCTGTTTCACAGCCATCTGGCAGGACGGTAGTACTTCCCTGGGTGGTTGCTGTCTACCAACCTACTATATATATTGTATTGTTTGTGTAAAAAAGTTTTATACACAAACTAATAGTGATAATGTTTGTTCAGTTATTGTGTTGTAAACAATGAATGTATATTTGAACATTGCACCTTACTTTGGTCTCACAGGCCACATAAGTTGCTTAGAAAAGAAAAATATTGGAAAATACAAGAAACCTTTGAATTGGAGGCATTCGCTGCTGTTGCCATACACTGCTCATTTTCTGCCAACTTCACGCTTCTGTATCTCGGTAAGTACTGATGGCAAAATTTTTGTTTTAGGCTTAAAACACTCAGTAAAATAATCCTAACATTTTGGTAAGAAAAAATAATTTTTTTTTTTTTCAAATATTTTGTGACATAGAATGACAGTTTCAGAAAGGGGCCTGCGGCAGTCAAAGGGTTAAACAAATGGAAACATCCTGAATTATACAGGGTTTGTTTACTGCCATGCATGTCCTAAGAGGCAACTAAAATGCTGGGAGCAAGGGGCTTGTAATCCCTTCTCATGTATAAATCACTAAATTTAACCCGTAAATGGTCCAAACGTATATATACATTTTTTCAACATTTGAAAGTATGTGCTGTGTGGTGAAACGTTTCCTCAATAAAGATACCCAAGAGTTGCACATGTGTCTAATTTATCAAAGCCTAATGTGTTAAGTGGAGTGACTGGGTCAAAGGTGGATTGATACACATTTTCTCTGGTGCTGGACCAGAAAAAACGTAATTTTTTTCCTCCGCCCGGCTACCACACCTCATATTTATGTGAAATTTATTGTACTGTGAGTGTATCATGTTTATATGCTATGTAACGTGTTTCTTATATAATTTTGAAGAAAATATCATAGATGGATTGATGAAAAATGTCTATATTAACGTAAAAGAAGACATTTAATGTGCCCAAGAGTGATTATTATTATTTTGTATTAGTACTATTATTACAATGGCATCAAGACTAGAGGGGCACTCTTAGTGATTTTAATGTGTACCTGCACTCCAGCACTGTGTGCAAGTTTATTTAGGTACAGGTAGATGTAAGTATAATTATCAGAGTACATACAAAATATGCAATAACTTTAAAACCCTAGAAATTTTGGAAAGTTTCTAGACATAATGGAGAGACGTGCTCAAAAAGACTGTAAACAAGCCGAGAGGCGTGCAGTGACTGTTTTAGAAAGTCAGGTGGGGGGAGCCATATAGCAAGCTTTGGTCATAACTTGAAATGTCCACATTAGCAGAACACCATAAGGCAAGATGCTGTAAAGCGGGGCCATATTGTAATGGAATATCAGTGTACTACAAGAGCTTCTAATGGATATTTCCTGTACAGGAGTATCTTACATAACGAGGTTAATAGGTGCCGAAAAAGTTCCATTCTCTGCAAAACCACACTGTTTAAAATACTGTTATAATATGTTAAATAAGCGTACGAAGGCATCTTCTTCCAAAATAAATCTGTTTCATCGACATAAAAAATTTGTTCATCATTTTAGCCTCCTTTTTCAGCAGCATTATTATCAGCACTAGCACTTTCACCTACAATTCAAACATTATGGAGCCACTTACACTTTATAAAGTTATAAAACCAGCCACCACTTGCAGAAAAAGTTTTCCTTTTATCTCCATTTTTTTTTACCGCCATATGGATATGTGTTACTATTTTAGCATACGATGTTTCTTCTTCATGATTCTTTATATTTCCAAGTTTTTCTGGTGTTAACTATTTACATTTGTTAGGTTCACAAGCTTCATAACATTTCCTCTTCCTACTCATAATTTCATATAAAAAAGTACATGTACTCATAATAAAAAAAAGTTATAAACTGTGCTATATCAAAACCTGCACTGTTAGGAACCACATTGTACAGGGTATTACTGTAGTTCAACAAATTACTGAAGATAGTCTAATTAAACATAACATGTTTGCAGCTGAGTGGCACATTTGGTGATACAACTCTGGGTAACTTCAACTCAGATACAGAGTGTCTCCTTGGTAGTGACCATAATCAGCCAAGACCAGCCAGGTGAGTCAAGCTGCAGCCTTTCAGTAAGGTGTGATATATTTTAAAATAAAATTAAAGTACAGTGAAACCTTGATAAAGCAGATCCCCCTATGTAACAAACTTTGGCATAACAAGGTACTGGGCTGGAAAGCCTTGATGCAGTGGACTGAGTCTGCTGCATTGAGACCTTGTCCATTAGCAGAAGCATGTTTGTCTTGTAGGCTTCCCATACAATAGACCAAGTCTGCCACATTGTGTATTTTGATACAGCAATTAAATGGAGAGGTTAACACATAAGATTTCATTGACATGTTAACACTTAATACATCAGTTTTCCTTTGATGTTTACAAAGACAGTTTTGCTTCTTAACTAGTCATCTTTGTTTCACTACTTGTGGGTCAGTTGCATCACAGCTTGCATGAAGAAAAAACACTGGTGAAGAACACGCATTTTTTGCGGCATTGTTTTGCTCTGTGTAACACTTGATCAAGTTGGTGAATAACTGAGTTGATAAAGCTTCACAAGGAGCAAAACCTTGTCACACTATAAATTTGCTCAGCACCTGTGTCACAATATAATCTTGCTTGGCACCTGTGTCACACTATAATCTTGCTTGGCATCTGTGTCACAGTATATCTTGCTCGGCACCTGTGTCTCTTTCTTATCAGTGTCAATTATATACCTGTGAATCCAGAGCTTGTCTGGCTAAGATAATTAAAGGTGACTGTGATTTTCTCCTGTAAACTTAATTGGAATTTGTGAACAGTTTATGATAATTATTATGTAAGAATGTTACTTTCTGATATAAAACTATGAATCACATTACAGTCGACTAAAAGAGGCTGTGAAAAGAAGATCGAGCATGCAGACACTACCACAAGACCAGCGACCTGGGATACACAGGGAACTGAATCATGCAGCCTTCCAAGCTATTAGTATAGAGCAGGTACGTGTATATGAACCCCTCTCTATGTTTTAGACCAGAGGTTGGGAAACTGGGAAAAATTACTCTAAATGAAGTAAAAATGAAAATCTCGGGGGTAATGGGGGCTCAATAAATGTATAAATAAAATGACTTTATGACTGTATTCTCCATACAAATGGATTCAATAGACTATTTTGAATCAGAGTGCTCTTGTGTTTTCCAGAATCTGTGGACTTTCAAGTCTAGTAGGGAATTTCACTGTACACAAATTTGCCAACCTCTGTTTTAGACAGTTGTCTCTAGGGCTATATATTGTAAATGTCTAAACAATTAAGCCTGTAATTGTTTTACGTGATGGTAGGATTGCTGGTGTCCTTTTTTCTGTCTCATAAACATGCAAGATTTCAGGTACGTCTTGCTACTTCTACTTACACTTAGGTCACACTACACATACATGTACAAGCACATATATACACACCCCTCTGGGTTTTCTTCTATTTTCTTTCTAGTTCTTATTCTTGTTTATTTCCTCTTATCTCCATGGGGAAGTGGAACAGAATTCTTCCTCCGTAAGCCATGAGTGTTGTTAGAGGCGACTAAAATTCCGGGAGCAAGGGGCTAGTAACCTCTTCTGTATATATTACTAAATGTAAAGGGAGAAACTTTAGTTTTTCCTTTAGGGCCACCCCGCCTCGGTGGGATACGGCCGGTTTGTTGAAAGAAAAGAAAGAAGTCTAAACAATTATTTTATTATATGGGAATAAAGTCACTGTTGAACTGTAATTTTGTTGTTGATAAATCTCTTGAAATATTTTGGAAAAAAATAGGAAAATGTACAAAAAAAAAGTATTAAATTCCAAGCATTAGTTAAACCTGAACATTCCTGAAGAGCTTTGATACTGGTGAAAGGGCTCTTGATCCAAGATATTTGAACAACCTTCCTCTTCCTTGGACAAAGCCTGATTTCCTCTCATTCTCCCATTTTCCTGATCTAAGGAATTGGGCAGTGTCCTCTTCTGACCCTGATTATCTTTCAGTCCTTAGGTGCTGCATGACCCAACACGTTTAATGCTTCCACTTAATATAACAAAAATAATCTCAGACAAACAATTTGCTATGTAAATATTTCAAACAATTTTTTTATAGGGAAATTTTTTAATTGTTGCATCTTTCAAATAATCAGTAAAATTATACAACTAGATGCTGTTTGTGCTTTTCAAAATTGAACCTTTTATTTTAATAAATAATGATTCACATAACAGCAATTATTATATATATTTATATGTTTGAATTCTTCCATAGAAATGTTTTATATAGAAAGTATTTACATTGTTGTATCTTACATGCCATCTTCCATACCACATAGTTCTTTTGCCTTTACTATGATGTAAGATACCCACACATAGTTCTTTTGCCTCTACTAACTCTGATGTAAGATACTCATATCAGCTAATGTTTGAGCTACTGACTCTGATATAAGATACACATATCTGCTGGATGTTTCAGCTGCTGACTCTGATATAAGATGTTCACATATACCTGTTTGATGTTTAATCTACTGACTCTTAATATTTCCATATTTCCATACCCTCCTTCCAGTGCTTCCCCAGATGTCTGCTGCATCTTTCTACCCTACATCATCTTAATCAACTTGCACCATCATTCTACATGACTAAACCATCTCAACAACTCTACCATTCTTTGAATTATGCCCTTATACCACCATACCACATCTAATTTCTTCATTGCTTATTTTGTGCATAATATTCACAATACATTTACATCTACAGGACCTTAAATTCCAATATTAACCTTGACCTAAAACGCTTTCTTGATAGTTGCGACAGAACCCACAGGCACAATACCAGACACAAACATCTCTATGACATTCCCCGTGTCCGACTAAACCTTTACAAAAATTCAATGTATGTCAAAGGCCCTTAAATCTGGAACACCCTACCTGACAATTCTAAAACTGCAGACACATTCATCACCTTCAAAACTACCATCAGAAAACATCTTATCTCCCTGATACACCCTGTCAACTAATTACACGAATACCACCTGGTGGTTAACACTTACACTCACTCACCCATTTGACCATAAACAGAAATATCAATATCAATCTCAAAATGATGAATCTTAACTAGTCATAAGTTGGCCTGTGATACTCCAATACTGAAACTATGTATAGTGCCAAAACAAAAGCATTCACATTGCTAAACTCACAAACTAGTATTTAGTCACTTAGCCATAATACCAACTTACCTCATAATTTTGTAATATTTTAAACTTAAGATTTAATTTAAGTCTGCCCGAAATGCCTAGCCATGGTAGGTGTTCTAGTGGTACACTCTGTAATTATTATTTTACTACATGTAAACCACACAATAACCAAATTCTGTAAACTCAGCATTGTAATCCTTATAGAGAATAAACTTTGAATTTGAGTTTGAATTTGAATTTACCATCGCCATGGAATTTTTTATGCTGCCTCGTAGCTGCAGCATTCTTCACACTCATACAGGTGTTTTACTACTATTGTATTTAAATACATTTATTGCTATTTTTATATTCAGTGAAACTTTTTTTCTTCCATTTTCTTGTAGTGGGATGACAGAGGTAGTGAACAAAGTAGCTGTGATCACAGTCCCCGCCAGACTCCGGCTTGGGTACCCATTCAAACAGTGGTGCACCTCAGTAAACTGGTCAGCGGTATTGTACTCCGTGTATTAGTACACTTCCTCTACACTGGCACCATATTTTGTCGCGAGTGCCACTTACCATCCACTGATTTGAGTGAACTTAAACAAGCTGCCGAGTTCTTAGAATTGCCAGAGCTTCAAATGTACGTCACAAATCTAATGAAAAAGGAGGAATTTTTAAATAATGATTTGTCCCAACAGTACCTGCAGGTGAGTCTACATCTTTTGTTTTCTTTAAGTATGTACTCACCTGTTTATTTTTGCAGTGTTCAAGTTTCAGCTCCTGGGCCCTGTGTGATGTCTTCCAAGCCATATATGGTTTTTCATAGGAGTATTTTATATGCAGACTCATGTATGGAGTTAGTCTCTATTTCCTCCTCCTCCAGTGCATTGCACTTGCTTACTGTCCTCACACTGCACAAGTTTTTCCTTATACAGTATCTCCTTGGTTCATTTTAGGTTTTATGTTCCATGTCTTCCCCATCATACTGGTCCATCTTATGAAACATTCTGTCAATATTAACTTCGTTAATATTGTTGTATACAGTATTTTGTTTGCTGTGGCCATGTAACCTCTGTTCTCTTGAGATTACAATGGTATGAGGTTCATCTCTTCAAGCCTGTTCTGATATCTCTAATCCTTAATTGCAGGGAAAAGCCTGGTAGCAAATCTTTGAACCTTCCTCAGTTTTCTTATATGTTGAAGAGGTGTAGGTTCCATGCTGGAGCTGTATTGACAGTATTGTCCTCAAGAAGTGGTATATATTGAAGAAATCCTTGTTCATGTTCCTGCAGACTTTTAATTATATTTGCCAGCATTGCTAATGATGCTGATGCTATTGTATTGATGTTGGCCTCTGCTGATAGGTTTAGTGTCCTTTTTTTTTTTTGTATACATACCAGTCGTCTCCCACCAAGGCAGGGTTACCCAAAAAAGAAAAAAGCACTTTCAAGGTTTTTCTTCTTTTTACATTTAGTAATTTATACAAGAGAAGGGGTTACTAGCCTCTTGCTCTGGTATGTTAGCTGCTTCTTATGACATGCATGGTGAAGGAGGAAGGATTCTTCTCCACTTTACCATGGAGGGGTTCAGTGTTGTCTACCCAAAAGTCTTTCTTATTTTTTCCTCACAGAAAATTGCCTCAAACTAACTTCATATAGTCTGTCTGTGTCATGTTACATGATTTTGAAATTTTCTATCTGCACTCTTCACATTAGTTTTGCATCATCTACAAACAAGTTCATGTAGGAATATCTCTCTTCTGACAGGTCATTGTTTTTTCACCATTTGCAGACAGGGTCATGTAGGAATATCTTTAATCTGGTTGGTCAGTGACATACATCAAGAACAGCTCAGGACAGGAAACTAATCCCTGGGAAACCTCTTGCTGCTTCTCTCTGTTTCTATATCTCTCACTCTGACCCTTTATACTCTCTCTGTCAAGTACTTATATTTGCAGTGAACTTTCTTATAACTCAGTCTGATTTTCCAGGGTGTAAATAATTCTCATGTGAGATGCTGCATCAGATGCCTCTTGTAGGTTACTCAGTCTTGATTTTCCTTATTTGAATCTATGATGCTGGTCTGTAGTGAACCTTGTCCTCTCCAGCTGAGTTTACCTGGAGAGAGTTCCGGGGGCCAGCGTCCCTGTGGCCCAGTCTATGACCAGGCTTCATGGTGGATCAGGGCCTGATCAACCAGGCTCTTACTGCTGGTGCACGCAATCCAATGTACAAACCACAGCTCGGCTGGTCAGGTACCGACTTTAGGTGCTTTGTCCAGTGCCTGTTTGAAGACAGCCAGGGGTCAACTGATTTGTCAGCTCTTCTCTGTCTCTAATACTTTGCAGGATAAACGTGTCTGTTGCCTTGATTACTGGTATTATGCTTGCAGTTTCTCAGGTTGCTGGTATCTCTTCTGTCTTTAATGTAATATTGAATAGTTTTGTTAGTGACTTAGGAACTGTGCTCTCTCTTTCAGTGTTTACAACGATGTCTTGTTGCTTCTTTGACAGTTCAGCTCCTTATGATATGCTATTTCTTAATATTCATTCACTTCCATGTGCTCTAATATTCCTTTGGACAGAGTTCAACATTTCTGGCAAGTATTCCAATTCACTATAATTCTTATCTTTTGCCTAGTTCCTAGTTCCAGCTGATTCCTGTTATTATATTATTTTATATTATTATTTTTTATTATCACACCGGCCGATTCCCACCAAGGCAGGGTGGCCCGAAAAAGAAAAACTTTCACCATCATTCACTCCATCACTGTCTTGCCAGAAGGGTGCTTTACACTACAGTTTTTAAACTGCAACATTAACACCCCTCCTTCAGAGTGCAGGCACTGTACTTCCCATCTCCAGGACTCAAGTCCGGCCTGCCGGTTTCCCTGAATCCCTTCATAAATGTTACTTTGCTCACACTCCAACAGCACGTCAAGTATTAAAAACCATTTGTCTCCATTCACTCCTATCAAACACGCTCACGCATGCCTGCTGGAAGTCCAAGCCCCTCGCACACAAAACCTCCTTTACCCCCTCCCTCCAACCCTTCCTAGGCCAACCCCTACCCCGCCTTCCTTCCACTACAGACTGATACACTCTTGAAGTCATTCTGTTTCGCTCCATTCTCTCTACATGTCCGAACCACCTCAACAACCCTTCCTCAGCCCTCTGGACAACAGTTTTGGTAATCCTGCACCTCCTCCTAACTTCCAAACTACGAATTCTCTGCATTATATTCACACCACACATTGCCCTCAGACATGACATCTCCACTGCCTCCAGCCTTCTCCTCGCTGCAACATTCATCACCCACGCTTCACACCCATATAAGAGCGTTGGTAAAACTATACTCTCATACATTCCCCTCTTTGCCTCCAAGGACAAAGTTCTTTGTCTCCACAGACTCCTAAGTGCACCACTCACTCTTTTTCCCTCATCAATTTTATGATTCACCTCATCTTTCATAGACCCATCCGCTGACACGTCCACTCCCAAATATCTGAATACGTTCACCTCCTCCATACTCTCTCCCTCCAATCTGATATTCAATCTTTCATCACCTAATCTTTTTGTTATCCTCATAACCTTACTCTTTCCTGTATTCACCTTTAATTTTTTTCTTTTGCACACCCTACCAAATTCATCCACCAATCTCTGCAACTTCTCTTCAGAATCTCCCAAGAGCACAGTGTCATCAGCAAAGAGCAGCTGTGACAACTCCCACTTTGTGTGTGATTCTTTATCTTTTAACTCCACGCCTCTTGCCAAGACCCTCGCATTTACTTCTCTTACAACCCCATCTATAAATATATTAAACAACCACGGTGACATCACACATCCTTGTCTAAGGCCTACTTTTACTGGGAAAAAATTTCCCTCTTTCCTACATACTCTAACTTGAGCCTCACTATCCTCGTAAAAACTCTTCACTGCTTTCAGTAACCTACCTCCTACACCATACACTTGCAACATCTGCCACATTGCCCCCCTATCCACCCTGTCATACGCCTTTTCCAAATCCATAAATGCCACAAAGACCTCTTTAGCCTTATCTAAATACTGTTCACTTATATGTTTCACTGTAAACACCTGGTCCACACACCCCCTACCTTTCCTAAAGCCTCCTTGTTCATCTGCTATCCTATTCTCCGTCTTACTCTTAATTCTTTCAATTATAACTCTACCATACACTTTACCAGGTACACTCAACAGACTTATCCCCCTATAATTTTTGCACTCTCTTTTATCCCCTTTGCCTTTATACAAAGGAACTATGCATGCTCTCTGCCAATCCCTAGGTACCTTACCCTCTTCCATACATTTATTAAATAATTGCACCAACCACTCCAAAACTATATCCCCACCTGCTTTTAACATTTCTATCTTTATCCCATCAATCCCGGCTGCCTTACCCCCTTTCATTTTACCTACTGCCTCACGAACTTCCCCCACACTCACAACTGGCTCTTCCTCACTCCTACAAGATGTTATTCCTCCTTGCCCTATACACGAAATCACAGATTCCCTATCTTCATCAACATTTAACAATTCCTCAAAATATTCCTTCCATCTTCCCAATACCTCTAACTCTCCATTTAATAACTCTCCTCTCCTATTTTTAACTGACAAATCCATTTGTTCTCTAGGCTTTCTTAACTTGTTAATCTCACTCCAAAACTTTTTCTTATTTTCAACAAAATTTGTTGATAACATCTCACCCACTCTCTCATTTGCTCTCTTTTTACATTGCTTCACCACTCTCTTAACTTCTCTCTTTTTCTCCATATACTCTTCCCTCCTTGCATCACTTCTACTTTGTAAAAACTTCTCATATGCTAACTTTTTCTCCCTTACTACTCTCTTTACATCATCATTCCACCAATCGCTCCTCTTCCCTCCTGCACCCACTTTCCTGTAACCACAAACTTCTGCTGAACACTCTAACACTACATTTTTAAACCTACCCCATACCTCTTCGACCCCATTGCCTATGCTCTCATTAGCCCATCTATCCTCCAATAGCTGTTTATATCTTACCCTAACTGCCTCCTCTTTTAGTTTATAAACCTTCACCTCTCTCTTCCCTGATGCTTCTATTCTCCTTGTATCCCATCTACCTTTTACTCTCAGTGTAGCTACAACTAGAAAGTGATCTGATATATCTGTGGCCCCTCTATAAACATGTACATCCTGAAGTCTACTCAACAGTCTTTTATCTACCAATACATAATCCAACAAACTACTGTCATTTCGCCCTACATCATATCGTGTATACTTATTTATCCTCTTTTTCTTAAAATATGTATTACCTATAACTAAACCCCTTTCTATACAAAGTTCAATCAAAGGGCTCCCATTATCATTTACACCTGGCACCCCAAACTTACCTACCACACCCTCTCTAAAAGTTTCTCCTACTTTAGCATTCAAGTCCCCTACCACAATTACTCTCTCACTTGGTTCAAAGGCTCCTATACATTCACTTAACATCTCCCAAAATCTCTCTCTCTCCTCTGCATTCCTCTCTTCTCCAGGTGCATACACGCTTATTATGACCCACTTCTCGCATCCAACCTTTACTTTAATCCACATAATTCTTGAATTTACATATTCATATTCTCTTTTCTCCTTCCATAACTGATCATTTAACATTACTGCTACCCCTTCCTTTGCTCTAACTCTCTCAGATACTCCAGATTTAATCCCATTTATTTCCCCCCACTGAAACTCTCCTACCCCCTTCAGCTTTGTTTCGCTTAGGGCCAGGACATCCAACTTCTTTTCATTCATAACATCAGCAATCATCTGTTTCTTGTCATCCGCACTACATCCACGCACATTTAAGCAACCCAGTTTTATAAAGTTTTTCTTCTTCTCTTTTTTAGTAATTGTATACAGGAGAAGGGGTTACTAGCCCATTGCTCCCGGCATTTTAGTCGCCTCATACGACACGCATGGCTTACGGAGGAAAGATTCTTTTCCACTTCCCCATGGACAATAGAAGAAATAAAAAAGAACAAGAGCTATTTAGAAAAAGGAGAAAAACCTAGATGTATGTATATATATATATGCATGTGCGTGTCTGTGAAGTGTGACCAAAGTGTAAGTAGGAGTAGCAAGATATATAATATTGACAAGTTAATGAATAAGACACTTGTGCAACACCTGTGTATCTGTGTTGCCAAAATATTTTACTTGTGCAGCAGGCTTCTTCAGCTGCAAAAAGGCGAGTATAATGTTTGAGATAGCAAAAAAAATAGTAATTTTAAGGTTGTTGGCCCCTCAGACTTGATGGGAGGTGGTCAGTGCCTCAGCCTCCAATCAAGCCACCTCTTGTCATAGCTGAGAGATTGAACACCTCAGAATTGCTTCTTCAGTTGTCTCCAGTTTTATATTCGCCTGTATTCTACTGAAGCTTGTTGCACAGAAAAAATATTTCAGCAATATAGATAACCAAGTATTACTCATGAGTATCATTCATTCCTATTAACCCTTTAACTATGTTCAACATACTAGTACACAAGTGCCTGCAGTGTGTCCAACATACTAGTATGCAAATGCCTACAGTGTGTTCAGCGTACTAGTATGCACAATTTTTCGTACCCACAAATCTGCCACCTGCCAATACTTTTGTCCTCACGACAACTCTTTGGTTCTCCTTCCATCTGATCAGGGTGTACACAGTGTATCATGGTTAACTACTCAGGGGATGACCGTGTGTCCAGTGTACTAATATGCTTCACTAGCAAAAGTAAACAAAGGAACCAGGAGCTGTTGTTCCACTGCCAGCTTCCCTACCAGCAAACAGGGTGTGCAAGTGACTTACTCAGTCCAAATTTATTACAAATTTATGATATTAACTGTGGAATTCAGCCATAAATCACATTAGCTATACTATTTAACTGATTCTGCCCAGAAAGAATTAACTCTGTGGCACTTGAGATATGCTTGAGGCATATTCCTTTAAGAAAAAAGGAAGAGAAGATGTAAACTAGATAGAGAGAGATGGTCCCTATACAGGTGAAGGCGAAGAATTACAGAGCTGCTGAATGGGGCCAGTATATTTGAAATATGAAGGAAGGCACTGGGTAGAGAAATAGCAAGTATCAAACTTAAGCTTAAGGAATCATACAGGAGACAAGAAGCTCAAGAAGAACTAAAAGCCATAAATGAAATTGAAAGAAATCCAAAATATTTCTTTTCCTATGCCAAATCTAAGGCAAAAACAACATCTAGTATTGGGCCCCTGCTTAGACGAGATGGGACATACGCAGATTACAGCAAGGAAATTAGTGAGATACTAAGGTCCCAGTTTGACTCTGTGTTTAGTGAGCTGCTAACCAGACTAAGAGTTGATGACCTAAATGAATTTTTTATGACTGAGACTCAGAATTTGGTCAATTCAAAAATCTCTGATATTATCCTAACACCACATGACTTCGAAAAGGCAACAAATGACATGCCCATGCACTCTGCCCCAGGTCCAGACTCATGGAACTCCATGTTTATCAACAGCTGCAAGAAGTCCCTGTCACATGCCTTTAGCATTCTTGTGTCCATGCTCCCTCAAGTCATCCCACAGTCACTTAAAACAACAGACATAGCCCCACTCCATAAAGGGGGCAGTAAAGCAGTAGCAAAGAATTACAGATCGATAGCATTAACGTCCCATATCATAAAAATCTTTGAAAGGGTTGTAAGAAGAAAGATTGCTGCCCACCTAGATACCTATCAGTTACACAACCCAGGGCAGCATGGTTTTAGAGCAGGCCACTCCTGCCTGTCCCAACTACTGGATCACTGTGACAAGGTCTTGTACACTCTAGAGGACAAACAAAATGCAGATGTAGTATACACAGTCTTTGCGAAGAACTTTGACAAGTGCGATCATGGTGTAATAGTACACAAAATGTGTGATAAAGGAATAATAGGAAAAGTTGGTAGATAGATCTGTAACTTCCTAACAAACAGAACACAAAGAGTAATGGTAAACAGAGTACAGTCTGAGGCAGCTACGGTGAAAAGCTCTGTACTGTGAAAGCGAATACTGTGCCTTGGCACAATACTCACTCCCATCCTATTCCTCATCCACATATCTGAGATAGGCAGAGATGTAAATCATAGAAAAAAAAAAAACATACCATACCAATCGTGTCATTACGATTTTGTGAGTCATGTAAATCAGTAGTTTGTTGGATTATGTATTGGTAGATAAAAGACTGTTGAGTAGACTTCAGGATGTACATGTTTATAGAGGGGCCACAGATATATCAGATCACTTTCTAGTTGTAGCTACACTGAGAGTAAAAGGTAGATGGGATACAAGGAGAATAGAAGCATCAGGGAAGAGAGAGGTGAAGGTTTATAAACTAAAAGAGGAGGCAGTTAGGGTAAGATATAAACAGCTGTTGGAGGATAGATGGGCTAATGAGAGCATAGGCAATGGGGTCGAAGAGGTATGGGGTAGGTTTAAAAATGTAGTGTTAGAGTGTTCAGCAGAAGTTTGTGGTTACAGGAAAGTGGGTGCGGGAGGGAAGAGGAGTGATTGGTGGAATGATGATGTAAAGAGAGTAGTAAGGGAGAAAAAGTTAGCATATGAGAAGTTTTTACAAAGTAGAAGTGATGCAAGGAGGGAAGAGTATATGGAGAAAAAGAGAGAGGTTAAGAGAGTGGTGAAGAAATGTAAAAAGAGAGCAAATGAGAGTGGGTGAGATGTTATCAACAAATTTTGTTGAAAATAAGAAAAAGTTTTGGAGTGAGATTAACAAGTTAAGAAAGCCTAAAGAACAAATGGATTTGTCAGTTAAAAATAGGAGAGGAGAGTTATTAAATGGAGAGTTAGAGGTATTGGGAAGATGGAGGGAATATTTTGAGGAATTGTTAAATGTTGATGAAGATAGGGAAGCTGTGATTTCGTGTATAGGACAAGGAGGAATAACATCTTGTAGGAGTGAGGAAGAGCCAGTTGTGAGTGTGGGGGAAGTTCGTGAGGCAGTAGGTAAAATGAAAGGGGGTAAGGCAGCCGGGATTGATGGGATAAAGATAGAAATGTTAAAAGCAGGTGGGGATATAGTTTTGGAGTGGTTGGTGCAATTATTTAATAAATGTATGGAAGAGGGTAAGGTACCTAGGGATTGGCAGAGAGCATGCATAGTTCCTTTGTATAAAGGCAAAGGGGATAAAAGAGAGTGCAAAAATTATAGGGGGATAAGTCTGCTGAGTATACCTGGTAAAGTGTATGGTAGAGTTATAATTGAAAGAATTAAGAGTAAGACGGAGAATAGGATAGCAGATGAACAAGGAGGCTTTAGGAAAGGTAGGGGGTGTGTGGACCAGGTGTTTACAGTGAAACATATAAGTGAACAGTATTTAGATAAGGCTAAAGAGGTCTTTGTGGCATTTATGGATTTGGAAAAGGCATTTGACAGGGTGGATAGAGGGGCAATGTGGCAGATGTTGCAAGTGTATGGTGTAGGAGGTAGGTTACTGAAAGCAGTGAAGAGTTTTTACGAGGATAGTGAGGCTCAAGTTAGAGTATGTAGGAAAGAGGGAAATTATTTCCCAGTAAAAGTAGGCCTTAGACAAGGATGTGTGATGTCACCGTGGTTGTTTAATATATTTATAGATGGGGTTGTAAGAGAAGTAAATGCGAGGGTCTTGGCAAGAGGCGTGGAGTTAAAAGATAAAGAATCACACACAAAGTGGGAGTTGTCACAGCTGCTCTTTGCTGATGACACTGTGCTCTTGGGAGATTCTGAAGAGAAGTTGCAGAGATTGGTGGATGAATTTGGTAGGGTGTGCAAAAGAAGAAAATTAAAGGTGAATACAGGAAAGAGTAAGGTTATGAGGATAACAAAAAGATTAGGTGATGAAAGATTGAATATCAGATTGGAGGGAGAGAGTATGGAGGAGGTGAATGTATTCAGATATTTGGGAGTGGACGTGTCAGCGGATGGGTCTATGAAAGATGAGATGAATCATAGAATTGATGAGGGGAAAAGAGTGAGTGGTGCACTTAGGAGTCTGTGGAGACAAAGAACTTTGTCCTTGGAGGCAAAGAGGGGAATGTATGAGAGTATAGTTTTACCAACGCTCTTATATGGGTGTGAAGCATGGGTGATGAATGTTGCAGCGAGGAGAAGGCTGGAGGCAGTGGAGATGTCATGTCTGAGGGCAATGTGTGGTGTGAATATAATGCAGAGAATTCGTAGTTTGGAAGTTAGGAGGAGGTGCGGGATTACCAAAACTGTTGTCCAGATGGCTGAGGAAGGGTTGTTGAGGTGGTTCGGACATGTAGAGAGAATGGAGCAAAACAGAATCACTTCAAAAGTGTATCAGTCTGTAGTGGAAGGAAGGCGGGGTAGGGGTTGGCCTAGGAAAGGTTGGAGAGAGGGGGTAAAGGAGGTTTTGTGTGCGAGGGGCTTGGACTTCCAGCAGGTATGCGTGAGCGTGTTTGATAGGAGTGAATGGAGACAAATGGTTTTTAATACTTGATGTGCTGTTGGAGTGTGAGCAAAGTAACATTTATGAAGGGGTTCAGGGAAACCGGCAGGCCGGACTTGAGTCCTGGAGATGGGAAGCACAGTGCCTGCACTCTGAAGGAGGGGTGTTAATGTTGCAGTTTAAAAACTGTAGTATAAAGCACCCTTCTGGCAAGACAGTGATGGAGTGAATGATGGTGAAAGTTTTTCTTTTTCGGGCCACCCTGCCTTGGTGGGAATCGGCCAGTGTGATAATAAAAATAATAATAATGAATGTAAATCAGCTCTGTGTCTTCCTTTGCGGATGACACCCGAATTGCCATGGCAGTATCCTCCATTGAAGACACTGCGAGACTCCAAGTGGACATCAACCAAATCTTTAAATGGGCCGCAGAAAACAATGTGAAGTTCAATGAAGAGAAATTTCAATTACTCAGACTTGGAAAATTTAAGGAAATCAAAACTATATCAGAGTATAAAACAATTTCCAACCACACAATAGAGCAAAAAACTAATGTGAAGGACCTGGAAGTGGTAATGTCAAAAGTTCTCACCTTCAAAGATCACAACAGTGTATCTACCACATCTGCTAGGAAAATGATAGGATGGATATTGAGAACCTTCAAAACTAGGAATCCCAAGCCCATGATGATTCTTTTCAAACTGCTTGTTCTGTCTAGACTGGAATATTGCTGTAAATTAACAGTGCCTTTCAAGGAAGGTGAAATTGCTGACCTGGAGAATGTGCAGAGAATGTTCATGGCACACATAAGTACAATTAAACCTAGATTACTGGGAACAGTTGAAGATCCTTGACTTGTATTCCTAGGAATGCAGGTGAGAAAGTTACATTGTAGCATACCAAGATAAAACCATTCCCATTACTAAATTACACTAATTGTAATACTGTTGTTTTTGCTACCTCGTTGTTATAAATCTTATTAATTATAACATTTTTAATTACCTAACTTTTGTAATAATGTGAATTAATTAGCATTAGAATGTACCACTCCATAACCTGTATCATTATAGAGTAGGCAGTAAGAATTAGGATTAGTCTGCCCAGAATATCTATTCATGCTAGTGGCTTTCTTTGTACTTCATATTTTGTAAATATGTAGACCACACATTGTAAACTTTGCAATGATATAAAAATTTTGAATCTATGTTACTATATTTTATTCAGTGTTATCCCTTCTTATATTGAATATCCAAGGGAGCTTTTGACTATAAAATACTATAAGAAGTTTATTTTTTCTTATAGATGCACAATACTCTTATTAATATTTGACACAGATGTTGTGTGGTCGATTAAAAGAGTTGTGTTTAGAGGGCGGCCTCTTCTCCGATGTAATGTTCCAACTGGAGGACGGTACCACAGCAGCTCACCGTCCCTTACTAATGGCTCGCTGTGACATGATGCATGCAATGTTCTCAGGAGACTTCAGAGAAAGTAATGCCAAGGTGGTAAGTGCAACCCTTACACCAAATTTATTTTTTTTATTCTTCTGGCTCTTAAAGATTATTATTATTTTCAGTGTTATTATTATTATTAATCTCTCTGCAGTGGGAACCTACATTGGATGCCAGAACTTTTCATTTTCTTCTGAGGATTTTATTTATAACTTCAGAATGCTTGGACTGATCAACTTAAAATATTCAGTAGTGATGTATAGTGTCTTGAGAAAGGTTTTATTGTTGTTGACATCCCCAGGTGTCTGTTCTTTTGTCAGCTTTATAGATTTTGATTGTGGGCCTTGTGAGTTTAATTTACCAACTTTGTAAAATAAATTATTTTCTATACAATAACAAGAGAATGCCTCTTCTGATCAGCTTCAGACCTTAAGTATTTTACATAGAGAAAGGGTTGAATATAATATAATAATAATGCAATATAATATCTTTATTTTTACAAGTACATAGACAAGGTATACAGGCCTATCTGACATCAGTGACATACTGCTATATAGAAAGCCGCTTATTATGCAGAGAATTTCGGGCAAATTAGGTCATTTTTTTCCTGGGATATGGCCCACACCAGTCGACTAATGCCCAGGTACCCATTTTACTGATAGATGAACATAGACAACCAGTGTAAGGAAACACGCTCAATGTTTCTACCCTCACCGGGGATCAACCCCTGACATTCACTGTGTGAAGCAAGAGCTTTAGCCACCAGGCCAAGGGCCACCATGAATTGATCTTGGGCTCTGGAAAGGCCAGTTTACCAAATTTGTTGTAGAAATTTTAAAAATTTAAAAATTAGCTCTCTTTGCATAAAACATCCACAGACAAACAACTTTATTTCTATAAAGAGGCACACTGTACAGAATATAATTATGGTAGAATACATGTATAAACTACTTTATAGAAGCCCCTTGTTATGCAAGGCATTCTTATGAATACAGGCATTGATCCTGATGTAAACTTTTTCTTAAATGAATTATGCGAATCAAACAACAACTGTAATTATTATACAACAGACCAAGCAAAGACATTACTCAGAGCAAACAATAACATAACTATCTTTAATTACAATGTCAGATCCCTGAGCAAACATTATGATGACCTCACAGCATTACTCAATTCCCTTTATTCCACACTCACAGAAACCTGGCTAAAACCTGGTATTACAGATGTCTATGCCATTCCTGGTTACACAGCCATACACAACTGTAGGACAGACCAGTTGAGGGTGGAACAGCTATTTTTTTTATTTTTTATTATCACACTGGGCGATTCCCACCAAGGCAGGGTGGCCCGAAAAAGAAAAACTTTCACCATCATTCACTCCATCACTATCTTGCCAGAAGGGTGCTTTACACTACAGTTTTTAAACTGCAACATTAACACCCCTCCTTCAGAGTGCAGGCACTGTACTTCCCATCTCCAGAACTCAAGTCCGGCCTGTCGGTTTCCCTGAACCCCTTCATAAATGTTACTTTGCTCACACTCCAACAGCACGTCAAGTATTAAAAACCATTTGTCTCCATTCACTCCTGTCAAACACGCTCACGCATGCCTGCTGGAAGTCCAAGCCCCTCGCCCACAAAACCTCCTTTACCCCCTCCCTCCAACCTTTCCTAGGCCGACCCCTACCCCGCCTTCCTTCCACTACAGACTGATACACTCTTGAAGTTATTCTGTTTCGCTCCATTCTCTCCACATGTCTGAACCACCTCAACAACCCTTCCTCAGCCCTCTGGACAACAGTTTTGGTAATCCCACACCTCCTCCTAACTTCCAAACTACGAATTCTCTGCATTATATTCACACCACACATTGCTCTCAGACATGACATCTCCACTGCCTCCAGTCTTCTCCTCGCTGCAACATTCATCACCCATGCTTCACACCCATATAAGAGCGTTGGTAAAACTATACTCTCATACATTCCCCTCTTTGCCTCCAAGGACAAAGTTCTTTGTCTCCACAGACTCCTAAGTGCACCACTCACCCTTTTCCCCTCATCAATTCTATGATTCACTTCATCTTTCATAGACCCATCCGCTGACATGTCCACTCCCAAATATCTGAATACATTCACCTCCTCCATACTCCAATCTTTCATCACCTAATCTTTTTGTTATCCTCATAACCTTACTCTTTCCTGTATTCACTTTCAATTTTCTTCTTTTTCACACCCTACCAAATTCATCCACCAATCTCTGCAACTTCTCTTCAGAATCTCCCAAGAGCACAGTGTCATCAGCAAAGAGCAACTGTGACAACTCCCACTTTATGTGTGATTCTTTATCTTTTAACTCCATGCCTCTATATACTACTCAAATCAACTTGAATGTACCTATAAATCTTGCACAAGGGATGAGCATGGTGAATATATCATAGCTAAAGTTAAATCAAAAGACCTGCGAAAACCCCTCACAGTTATGAACATTTACAGTTTACCACAGTCAAACATTTACCACTTTAGTGAAAAATTAGGACACTTGATTACTGATGCAGGCTCCAGGATGTACATGTTTATAGAGGGGCAACTGATATATCGGATCATTATTTAGTTGTAGCTACAGTTAGAGTAAGAGGTAGATGGGAAAAGAGGAAGGTGGCAACAACAAGTAAGAGGGAGGTGAAAGTGTATAAACTAAGGGAGGAGGAAGTTAGGGCGAGATATAAGCGACTATTGGCAGAAAGGTGGGCTAGTGCAAAGATGAGTAGTGGGGGGGTTGAAGAGGGTTGGAATAGTTTTAAAAATGCAGTATTAGAATGTGGGGCAGAAGTTTGTGGTTATAGGAGGGTGGGGGCAGGAGGAAAGAGGAGTGATTGGTGGAATGATGAAGTAAAGGGTGTGATAAAAGAGAAAAAGGTAGCTTACGAGAGGTTTTTACAAAGCAGAAGTGTTATAAGAAGAGCAGAGTATATGGAGAGTAAAAGAAAGGTGAAGAGAGTGGTGAGAGATTGCAAAAGGAGAGCAGATGAAAGAGTGGGAGAGGCACTGTCAAGAAATTTTAATGAAAATAAGAAAAAATTTTGGAGTGAGTTAAACAAGTTAAGAAAGCCTAGGGAAAGTATGGATTTGTCAGTTAAAAACAGAGTAGGGGAGTTAGTAGATGGGGAGAGGGAGGTATTAGGTAGATGGCGAGAATATTTTGAGGAACTTTTAAATGTTAAGGAAGAAAGGGAGGCGGTAATTTCATGCACTGGCCAGGGAGGTATACCATCTTTTAGGAGTGAAGAAGAGCAGACTGTAAGTGTGGTGGAGGTACGTGAGGCATTACGTAGAATGAAAGGGGGTAAAGCAGCTGGAACTGATGGGATCATGACAGAAATGTTAAAAGCAGGGGGGGATATAGTGTTGGAGTGGTTGGTACTTTTGTTTAATAAATGTATGAAAGAGGGGAAGGTACCTAGGGATTGGCGGAGAGCATGTATAGTCCCTTTATATAAAGGGAAAGGGGACAAAAGAGATTGTAAAAATTATAGAGGAATAAGTTTACTGAGTATACCAGGAAAAGTATACGGTAGGGTTATAATTGAAAGAATTAGAGGTAAGACAGAATGTAGAATTGCGGACGAACAAGGAGGTTTCAGAGTGGGTAGGGGATGTGTAGATCAAGTGTTTACATTGAAGCATATATGTGAACAGTATTTAGATAAAGGTAGGGAAGTTTTTATTGCATTTATGGATTTAGAAAAGGCATATGATAGAGTGGATAGAGGAGCAATGTGGCAGATGTTGCAAGTATATGGAATAGGTGGTAAGTTACTAAATGCTGTAAAGAGCTTTTATGAGGATAGTGAGGCTCAGGTTAGGGTGTGTAGAAAAGAGGGAGAATACTTCCCGGTAAAAGTAGGTCTTAGACAGGGATGTGTAATGTCACCATGGTTGTTTAATATATTTATAGATGGGGTTGTAAAAGAAGTAAATGCTAGGGTGTTCGGGAGAGGGGTGGGATTAAATTATGGGGAATCAAATTCAAAATGGGAATTGACACAGTTACTTTTTGCTGATGATACTGTGCTTATGGGAGATTCTAAAGAAAAATTGCAAAGGTTAGTGGATGAGTTTGAGAATGTGTGTAAAGGTAGAAAGTTGAAAGTGAACATAGAAAAGAGTAAGGTGATGAGGGTATCAAATGATTTAGATAAAGAAAAATTGGATATCAAATTGGGGAGGAGGAGTATAGAAGAAGTGAATGTTTTCAGATACTTGGGAGTTGACGTGTCGGCGGATGGATTTATGAAGGATGAGGTTAATCATAGAATTGATGAGGGAAAAAAGGTGAGTGGTGCGTTGAGGTATATGTGGAGTCAAAAAACGTTATCTATGGAGGCAAAGAAGGGAATGTATGAAAGTATAGTAGTACCAACACTCTTATATGGATGTGAAGCTTGGGTGGTAAATGCAGCAGCGAGGAGACGGTTGGAGGCAGTGGAGATGTCCTGTCTAAGGGCAATGTGTGGTGTAAATATTATGCAGAAAATTCGGAGTGTGGAAATTAGGAGAAGGTGTGGAGTTAATAAAAGCATTAGTCAGAGGGCAGAAGAGGGGTTGTTGAGGTGGTTTGGTCATTTAGAGAGAATGGATCAAAGTAGAATGACATGGAAAGCATATAAATCTATAGGGGAAGGAAAGAGGGGTAGGGGTCGTCCTCGAAAGGGTTGGAAAGAGGGGCTAAAGGAGGTTTTGTGGGTGAGGGGCTTGGACTTCCAGCAAGCGTGCATGAGCGTGTTAGATAGGAGTGAATGGAGACGAATGATACTTGGAACCTGACGATCTGTTGGAGTGTGAGCAGGGTAATATTTAGTGAAGGGATTCAGGGAAACCGGTTATTTTCATATAGTCGGACTTGAGTCCTGGAAATGGGAAGTACAATGCCTGCACTTTAAAGGAGGGGTTTGGGATATTGGCAGTTTGGAGGGATATGTTGTGTATCTCTATAAGTATATGCTTCTAAGCTGTTATATTCTGAGCACCTCTGCAAAAGCAGTGATAATGTGTGAGTGTGGTGAAAGTGTTGAATGATGATGAAAGTATTTTCTTTTTGGGGATTTTCTTTCTTTTTTGGGTCACCCTGCCTCGGTGGGAGACGACCGACTTGTTTAAAAAAAAAAAAAAAAAAAAAAAAATTACTGATGCACATATGAACAAAGACCACCTACTGCTAACAAGAGATTTCAACATAGATCTACTACATGACCAGGACCCACAAGTAACTGAATTCACAAACACTATGAGCAACTGCTTGTTGCTACCAACAATATCTAAACCTACAAGAATCTCCAAGACCAGTGTCTCTTTAATAGACCACATCTGAACTAACACCATATCCCCTTTAAAATCAGGCATAATCATGGGCAACACCACAGACCACTACCCAACCTTTCTCAGAACCAATCTAAGTAAATTGCCCCAAGACATTACTAAAGTTACCTTCAGACTGCATAATGAGACAGCTGTAAATAACTTTATAGCAGCTATGAATAACATTGACTGGCAAAATGAGCTCAAAACATATACAGATATGAATGAATGTATAAATAATTTTCTTAAAAAACCCATTACCTCTATAACAAACATTGCCCTAGGAAAACTAAACAGATCACAGCTAAGAGACTGAATAGTCCCTGGCTAACACCCAGCATCCTTAAATCCATTAATACAAAGCACCAATATGAAAAACAGTACAGAATGGGCCAAATGACTAGAGACCAGTCAAAACACTATATTATGAAACACTGTATTATGAAAATAGACTACGAACCATCAAAGGTGATATGAAAAATACCTGGAAAACTCTATCAGAAATTCTTGGAACTAAAAAGATATCCAAAAACAAAACAGTCAAATTAACAAAATCAGACAAACCCCTACTCTTACCAACTGAAACAGCAAACAGACTCAGTGTTTTCTTCTCCACCATAGGAAAGAACCTAGCAAGCAAAATCCTAAACTCAAACACCCGTCCATCTGACTACCTCATGAGTACCTACCCAAACACACTATTCCTAGCTCCAACCAACCCAACAGAAGTCTCGCTCATCATCAACACCCTTAAAAACAAGGCATGAGACATAAACAACTTGCCAACTTTTATGTACAAAAAAACTTCTCAAGTATTGTCACCAATTATTGCAACACTCTTTAACAAATCCATTGAATCCTCCACCTTCCCAACAATTCTCAAAATAGTGAGGGTCACTCCAATACACAAAGGAGGTGAACAAGCAGACTTAAATAACTATAGACCAATACCTAACTTACCACTCCTCTCTAAAATCTTTGAAAAATTAATACATAGACAGATCTATTCCTGCCTTGTCTCACATAACATACTAAACCCCTGATAGTTTGGATTCAGGAATAATAAAAGCACAAATGATGCTATCATACACATGCTAGAACTAATATATACCGCTCTTGAAAAGAAAGAAGGCCTGCTGAGAATCTTCATTGATTTACATAAAGCTTTTGATACAGTCCACCATGAACTGCTGTACACTAAATTAACACACTATGGTATAAGAGGCCACTCCCTCAACTACCTAAAGTCGTACCTTAGCAACAGAAGCCAATATGTGCACACAAATGGTGCAAGCTCTTCCACACAACCAATCACAGTCGGAGTCCCCCACAGGGAAGCGTCCTTGGACCACTCCTCTTTCTCATCTACATCAACGACCTACCAAATGCATCACAGCTTCTCAACCCCATATTATTTGCAGATGACACTACATATGTCTTATCTCACCCAAACTCAGTCATACTCTCCAACACAGTCAATGCCAAATTACAGAAAATATCTGCCTGGATGATGACTAATAAACTTACACTGAATACTGACAAAACCTACTTCATTCAGTTTGGAAACAAAGCTGCAAATGTTTCACTTAACATAATGCTAAACGGATCAACCGTCACAAGACTCAAGGAGGGAAAATTCCTAGGAATCCACCTTGACAGTCTCTTCGAGTTCCAGACACATATACAACAGATAACCAAGAAAATCTCTGAGACTGTATGTATACTATCAAAGATATGATACTATGTTCCACAATCGGCTCTCCTTGCACTGTATCATTCACTCATCTACCCTTATCTCACATGTGGAATTTGTGCATGGGGATCAACAGCATTAAATCACCTAAGACCACTAATAACCCAGCAAAAGGCAGCAGTCAGAATGTTGACAAATTCCCACTCCTGACAGTATACTCCATCAATATTCAAAAGTCTAAATCTGCTCACAATTAAGAACATCCATACTTATTCATGCACCTACTACATACATAGAACAATACATGCAAACATAAACCCTCCACTCAAACTTTTCATCACCAATCTTAACAGGACACATGACCATAACACAAGACACAGATCTCTTTTTGATATACCCCGTGTCCATATCACACTGTGTAAAAACTCTATGCACATAAAGGGCCCCAAAATTTGGAATTCATTACCAGAAAATACCAAAGTAACTCAGTCTGAAAATCAATTCAAGACTCTTCTCAAAAGCCACCTATTCACCCTAGACTAAATACTCAGTACTCAATATCTAACACTACCAATAACTCTACCAATTACCTAAATCTTAAAACTTCATGACCAGACAACCAAGCTCATATATTGACAAATTACCACATGGAAGTATACATACCTACCAAAACCAGTATTGCCCTTCACCAAATTGTAGCAGTCTCATACTGTAAATTACTGAAAACTGCTGTAAACTACTGTAAACTACTCCTGAATCATGTTTCATAAAAAGCATTTTTGAATACATGAATATATCCTTTTGTTTGTGTAAATTAGATTTACTTATTATTAATAGAACTACTCTACAACTATGATAATTTCTTTAGTGATAAGTAGTCAGTAAGGCATTGAATTAAGTCAGCACATAATGCCAAGGCATAATAGAGGCTGTCTTTGCACTGTAACCCATCATTGTAAAAATATAATCTTGATGTACTACTTGCAAAGAAATAAATGAATCTGACTCTGAATCTGATTTCAGGTTGCCTTATAAATACTAGACAATGGGACACATATAGAACTTGAGAATAAGAATACTTAGTTTATACTGTATTGCATGCTGAGTCTGGTGTCAGGTCATATGTGAGGTAATATCTCAGCCTTATAATCCTTCTGCTGTTCTATTATTTTTACAGTTCCTTGAAAATGTGAGAAATCATGAAAGTGCTTGGAAATTCACTAATTTTTCACAGTAGTTATTTTGCATATTGTGATATCACCTGTTTACTGTGATCTTATTGCATAGAATAAAAAATATATAGTACAGTATATAATATAGAATAATACGTGTTGAAAAGGAGAAATGTAATATAATGCCATCATTTATTGATATTGTTTTACCCACACAGTGGGATTCATCAAGTCACAAGTGTTGTCAATAATGGATCACATCGTACTACATTTGTCACTTATTTTTCATTGTGTCAGTATTTTACGCTAAGTACCCCAATGGAAATAAGTCTGGGGGTTATCCTGGGTAATTTACACACATGTTACTAGGTATGATAATTTGTGTAACTGTATTTAGGTGTTTTTTTTTTTTTTTTTTTAAACAAGTCGGCCGTCTCCCACCGAGGCAGGGTGACCCAAAAAAGAAAGAAAATCCCCAAAAAGAAAATACTTTCATCATCATTCAACACTTTCACCACACTCACACATTATCACTGTTTTTGCAGAGGTGCTCAGAATACAACAGTTTAGAAGCATATACGTATAAAGATACACAACATATCCCTCCAAACTGCCAATATGTACTTAAATAAACTTACTCCTCTGTAGATAGTAAGTGCATTAACCAAGGTGTTGTTTATCTCAGATAACCTTTCCTGGAGTAAAGCAGCGGACCTTTCACATCTTGGTGCAGTACTTGTACACAGACACTGTCCCGACACTCAAGATTCGTGAGTGTCTTCCCATTGTAGAGCTCGGCAACCGCTTGTGTCTTCCGCGTCTCATATCCTTAGTTGAGATTGAGATCATTGACCTCTTCCAGCGAGTGATCCAGGCTGGAGGTGATGTCAGTGAAGACTGTATTTACCTTCTGGAGCCTCTACAGGTAAGCTTTTGTAAGAATCACTTTATTTTTAGCTTTGTAATTTATTCCATACCTACATGGCAGTGTTGAATGAGGTGATAGAGGTATTCATTGGCAGGGACTAGGTAGACTAACCAGTATATCTGTTAGACCAGAGGGGATTATTATTATTATTATTTTCAATCTTTATTATTATTAATACATTATATTTTATTATTATGATAGGTAGTAGGTTGGTAGACAGCAACCACCCAGGGAGGTACTACCGTCCTGCCAAGTGAGTGTAAAACGAAAGCCTGTAATTGTTTTATATGATGGTAGGATTGCTGATGTCTTTTTTCTGTCTCATAAACATGCAAGATTTCAGGTACGTCTTTCTACTTCTACTTACATTTAGGTCACACTACACATGCATTTACAAGCATATGTATACACACCCTTCTGGGTTTTCTTCTATTATTCTTACTAGTTCTTGTTCTTGTTTATTTCCACTTATCTCCATGGGGAAGTGGAACAGAATTCTTCCTCCATAAGCCATGCGTGCCATAAGAGGCAACTGAAATGCCAGGAGCAAGGGGCTGGTAACTCCTTCTCCTGTATATATTGCTAAATGTACAAGGAGAAATTTTTGTTTTTCTTTTTGGGCCACCCTGCCTCGGTGGGATATGGCCGGTGTGTTGAAAGAAAGAATTATTATTATGTTATATATTTTTTCAAGTCAACAGCCATTTCCCACCAAGGTAGTGTCCCAAAGAATAAAAGTCACAATCATTCATTTATTTGCTGTCTTTCTAAAAATATGCTGATATTACAAGCACTTCCCTTCCACCTCCAGGACTCAAGTCTGGATAGCCAGTTTCCCTGAATCCCTTCAGAAAAACTGCCTTTTTCACACTCCAGCAGCCTGTCCATTGAAATCAACTTGTCTTCACATTCACTTCTATCTAACACACTCACATAAGCCTGCTGGATGCTCAAGCCTCTAAAATTCAAAGCCTTTTTTACCCCCCTCTCTCCAATTCTTCCTGGGACAACCAATTCCCATCCTGCCTTCCACCCCAAATTTATACACTTTCTTCATCAGCGTATCCCTCTCCACCCTTTCTACATGTCCAAACCATCTCAACTACCCTTTCTTATATATAAGACATCCTCACTGCCTCTAGCCTCCTTCTCCTTCTCTTCCTTGCTGCAGCATTTAAAACTTACTTCACGCCCATATAAAGGTATTGGTACCACTATACTTTGACACATGTCTTTTTTGGCCTCCATAGATAAAAATCTTTCCACAGATACTGCAATGCACCACCCACCTTTTTTTCCCCTCATCTGTTCTATAGTTCACCTCGTCATACATAGGTCCATCTGCTGACATGTCCACTCCCAAATATCTAACTACATACACTTCCTCAGTAGTCCCTCCTTCCAGTATGATATTCAATGTATCATTTCCTTGTAAAATGCTTAGTCTGTTGGGGTCATACAGCACCAAGGGAATGGGAGAGGGGAGACATGATTAGCTTTGATCCAAGGAAGGTGAAGGCAAATTTAAAACATTATCTCAAGTGTGTGTGTGTGTGTGTGTGTGTAAAAAATAATGAGTCAAAGAAACACTGAGCCTACACTGAAAACACAAGGCTTAGAGTACACAAGAAATTCACTGTGAATGTCTCACACACACAGATGTCTTTAAATGCAGGAAAATAAACCATACCCCCGGCCGGGATTGAACCTGCGGTCATAGAGTCTCAAAACTCCAGCCCGTCGCGCTAACCACTAGACCAGCTAGCCACAATAAGATTCATCCAACTAGGTATATTTCTACACCATAGGAAGGTTAGCACAGGCACCTCTGTGACCACAAATGCAAGTTTTTACAGACGAATCTCCAGCTAGCGTGGCCGTGACGAACTCTAGCTCAAGTCCCTTCACTGCCGTCAACATGACTTAAGAAATCGTAATGACACGATTGCAAATAAACCATACCCCCGGCCGGGATTGAACCCGCGGTCATAGAGTCTCAAAACTCCAGCCCGTCGCGCTAACCACTAGACCAGCTAGCCACAATAAGATTCATCCAACTAGGTATATTTCTACACCATAGGAAGGTTAGCACAGGCACCTCTGTGACCACAAATGCAAGTTTTTACAGACGAATCTCCAGCTAGCGTGGCCGTGACGATTTCTTAAGTCATTACGATTTCTTAAGTCATGTTGACGGCAGTGAAGGGACTTGAGCTAGAGTTCGTCACGGCCACGCTAGCTGGAGATTCGTCTGTAAAAACTTGCATTTGTGGTCACAGAGGTGCCTGTGCTAACCTTCCTATGGTGTAGAAATATACCTAGTTGGATGAATCTTATTGTGGCTAGCTGGTCTAGTGGTTAGCGCGATGGGCTGGAGTTTTGAGACTATGACCGCGGGTTCAATCCCGGCCGGGGGTATGGTTTATTTGCAATCGTGTCATTACGATTTCTTAAGTCATGCAGGAAAATGTCTGTAAACGGAAAATTATCACTGAAGTCTGGAGTAGTAGACTGAGTGACTAGTGATGAGGGGAAGACGTCCTGTGCGGGTGATGACGCCTCCTACACTCACACTGTTGTCGAAGAAATGCGCTTTCTAGGTGAACTCACATAACTGGCTTTATCGTTGGCACCAGCTACAATCTCTTGACCAATTATGTGAGCCAAAACAGTACTGGGACCCGGTACAAGAGTGGAAAAAGCCACAGGTAGATGAGTGAAGAGTGGGTGGCGGGTGGGTGAAGGGAGCGTGAGTCACTTGCTGTTGCTCACTGGTGCACACTCCACTCACTACCCACGAAGGTGGCTTAATTAACTAAGCCACAATATGCCACAGGGATGGTGAAGACCACTCTAGCATCCATCTGGCATCCAACTGGGAGCACAAAGCGATATATGAAACAATACTTCAGAGGAACTTGCGTGGCTTACTTCTCTCTCTCAGCTGGGTTAGGAAACTGGGTTGGCTGACTGGCTTAACCCACGAGAATGGCTGACTGGAAGACGTGTAACGATGCACACAGCATGAAGGAGCAGGTGGATGACAGGAGACAGGCTGGATGGTAGGCTGAGGCAGGCTGACTAGCGTTCACTTCCACAGTCTGGCTTATTGACTGGCTTAATTGCAAAATCCGGGTCAACCCCTCAGAGATTGAAGCAATTAGCACACGAACTAAGCCAGGAAGCTTGAAAAGCGGCTGCAACAGGCTTGCAGGCTAGAGTACACAGGGGGAGGAGAGTGAGGGTAACTGCTAGCTGGAGGTGGCAGACGGTTCACCTCTGACCTGCCGGCAACCCACAAACAGTCTTCTAACGTCTGAAATACCCTTAAATCCACGCCCACACCGCTGTCACCAATTTGTCATGTGGGTTTCGATAACGTGGATGGGGTAAAAATACTCACCTAGGCTGGTTTGTACGTATAATATAAAACGGGAAGTATGGGAAGCGCCAACAGCCGACCTGCCTCTCTCTGCTCCCTATCTTCGACTGACCCACAAGTGCCTACAGGGTGAGGGGTGTTTGAAATCCTGCTATGGTCAGCAGCAATATAAATAACAGTCAATGATTCACGCAGACGGTTGGTAGTGAGTCATCTAGTTACTAGGAACTGGTACTACTACTGAGATGTGTGTGTGTGTGTGTGTGTGTGCATGTGTGTGTGTGTGTGTGTGTGTGTGTATGTATGTATGTGTGTGTTTGTGTGTGTATCATCAAAGCACTTGTTCGGTAGACCAGAGTGAAGATGAGTGATATGAGTGGTGTCTAGGATGTGACATGTACATAAGCAAGGTAATATATATCAAGGAGCTCAGGAAACAAGTTGGGAAAGACAGGGCCTGTACTCAGAAAGTCAGGTAATTAGAGTACATTTTAGTGGGTCAGTACTGGATAACATTATTTGTGGTTTTCAGAAAAGGCAGCCTGAGTATGAGTTGTAGTGTATGTTTTCTTCTCTGGATCATTCATCCAGGGTGGGAACAACAAATAATGTCTGCATATCTTTGTAAATTATGCAAAGAATTCAGAGCATGGTGATTAGAAGATGATGATGTTGAGGTGGTGTGGGCATTTAGAGTGGATGGAGCAGGCTAGGATGATGAAATGGGTATATAAATCGGAGGTAGAAGGAAGGAGTAGGGGTTGTCCCAGGAAGGGCTGGAGAGACAGGGTAAAGATGTTTTAACTGCTAGGTGCGTCATATTGCAGTAAGTCAGGTGGTTTTTATTACCTGACATACTGTTGGAGTGTGAGCAAGATAACATTTATGAAGGGATTCAGTTTTAAAAGCTGGATAGCCAGACTTGAGTCCTGGAGGTGGAAAGTATAATGCCTGCACTCTAGATGGGTGAAGATGTTGCAGTTTGGAAGGTCATCTGATACGTGATATGAACATATTTCGGGCAACACAGTGATTGAGCAAATGATAGTGAATGTGTTTCCTCCTTTTTGTATACCCTACCTTGGTGGAAGATGGCTGGTGTGTTATAGAAATCTTTGTAAAAAAAAAAAAAGTTCTCCCTTTGCATAACTGATGATCTTAAGGTCTTCAAACCATAACTAATGGGGTTTCCAGGTAATTGATATAATGCTATCCAACTTTTGTGCAAATGATGTATCACGTGGAAATAAATATTGATTGATTGATTAAAAAAGTATAAATTCTAGATACTGTGGCATGTCACTTGACCATCTGATGATTTTTACCTAAACAGATGCACAATGCTGACCAGTTAGTGGAGTGGTGCTTGACCTGCATGGCAACTAATTACAATCATGTATGTCACAAGCATGCCAAGCAGCTGAGATCACTGCACCCAGAGAACCAGGCGTACCTGAACAGGCACAGATGGCCTCCTGTCTGGTTAGTTCTCAAGCTTGTTTATATACTATTATTTACTACTCTTCAATAATTCCAGTGATAACATTTCTCTTCTAATATGTATGTACAGTACTATACTGACTAATAGTAATTTCCAGATATATTTGGGTAGATTTTTAGGTTTTACCTTGGTAAATATGTTATGCATAACAGGGGCTTTCCAGGAGTACTATGAAATGTCATCCACTCTTGTAAAACTATGTCTCTTGTGAAAATATAGACAGACATGTATAATGGCAGCAGATAAATGGTGTGATGATACCAACAAGCTGTGGATAAAAGCTTTTAGGTAAAAGGACACATGTGAAACTAATGAGACATTGTATTGTGTCATATTAGTTGCATTTGTGTCCTTTTACCTAACATTCTGTCGGTAATTCTACCAACATTATTACACTTATGTAAAGTTCAGGACATTTCTTAAAGGAAACATTTAGTGTATTAAGATAGACACTTCCTTTAATAAATGCCGTGAAGCGTACGTATGTGTCTGTATTGGCCAGTGTGAGTACGAAGACACACACAACAAGCATATACTGGGACAACGTTAAAGCTCTACCCTGAGCAAAACACTGCTCTAGTAGAAGCTTATTTAGCATATTCTATCTTCATTACCACAGCTGTTCTAGATGTTACATAATAGTTATTTTCATCATGAATGAACAAAGTTGTACTGAGAGATTATAAGCAGAAGCCCTCTGCATGGATAGCAACCACACTATTGTCAATATATGACAAGAAGGGAAAAGTGTGCAGAAGTAGCTCGTTTTAGAGTAAAATATGTACCATTTTTGGTGTGTACTTTACTGCCTAAAGTTACAGGAATAATACACAAATAACCTATGTCAGCGTTTCAGTCTGACTTGAACTGAAACGTTGTCATAAATTTCATTCTCCTATGTGTGGGTTATTTGTGTATTGTTCCAGTCAAAATATTGTGTCTTTTTATTCTTTACAAGAATAACTTACACGATTTGAATTGCTGGAGTGTATCTCAGTACAGAACTTGTTCCTAAGATCATCTTCATTAATTTACAGGTTCACAGCTCTAAGTAATTTTGAGCATCATGCATAAGGTATAAGGTGAAGTTGTAGCCAGTTGTTAGTCTACAAGGTGATGTTATACCCAGTTGTTAGTCTACAAGGTGAAGTTATACCCAGTTGTTAGTCTACAAGGTGAAGTTGTAGACAGTTGTTAGTCTACAAGATGTTGTAGACAGTTGTTAGTCTACAAGGTGAAGTTATAAGTAAGTTTATTAAGGTATACACAAATATAGTTACATAGATTATCATACATAGCAGCATATGTGTAGTGAACCTAGGATAACCCAAAAAAGTCAGACAGGTAAAGGTAAAGTTGTAACCAGTTGCTAGTCTACAAAGTGAAGTTGTAGACAGTTGTTAGTCTACAAGGTGAAGTTGTAGACAGTTGCTAGTCTACAAAGTGAAGTTGTAGACAGTTGTTAGTCTACAAGGTGAAGTTGTAGACAGTTGCTAGTCTACAAAGTGAAGTTGTAGACAGTTGTTAGTCTACAAAGTGAAGTTGTAGACAGTTGTTAGTCTACAAGGTGAAGATGTAGACAGTTGTTAGTCTACAAGGTGAAGTTGTAGACAGTTGTTAGTCTACAAAGTGAAGTTGTAGACAGTTGTTAGTCTACAAGGTGAAGATGTAGCGAGTTGTTAATCTACAAGGTGAAGTTGTAGACAGTTGTTAGTCTACAAGGTGAAGTTGTAGCCATTTGTTAGTCTACAAAGTGAAGTTGTAGCCAGTTGCTAGTCTACAAGGGGAAGTTGTAGTGAGTTGTTAATCTACAAGGTGAAGTTGTAGCCAGTTATTAGTCTACAAGGTGAAGTTGTAGACAGTTGCTAGTCTACAAGGTGAAGTTGTAGCCAGCTGTTAGGAGACAAAGTGAAGTTGTAGTTAGCTGATATTATGCTAACACCACAAGACTTTGAAATTGCAATAAATGAAAATGCCCATGCACTCTGCCCCAAGCCCAGACTCGTGGAACTCTGTGTTTGTCAAGAACTGCAAGAAGCCCTTTTCACATGCCTCTAGCATTCTTTGGAGAGAGAGCATGAACATAAGGGTCATCCCACAGTTACTATAAAGAACAGACATAGCCCCACTCTGCAAAGAAGGCAGTAAAGCAATTGCAAAGAATTTCAGACCAATAGCACTAACATCCCACATCATAAATATCTTTGGAAGGGTTCGAAGAAGTAAGATCACCACCCACTTAGATACCCATCAGTTGCACAACCCAGGGCAGCATGGGTTTAGAGCAGGTCACTCCTGCCTATCCCAACTATTGGATGCTCTGGAGGACAAACAAAATGCAGATGTAGTATACACAGACTCTGCGAAAGCTTTCGACAAGTAGCACACAATAATAATGTAATAGCACACAAAGTGTGTGATAAAGGAATAACAGGAAAAGTTGGTAGATGGATCTATAACTTCGAAACAAACAGAACACAAAGAGTAGTAATAGTAAATAGAGGTAGCTACAGTGAAAAGCTCTGTCCCACAAGGTGCAGTACTCGCTCCCATCCCGTTCCTCATCCTCATATCCGACAAAGACAGATGTAAGCTACAGGATTGTCTTCCTTTGCAGATGACACCTGAATTTGCATGACAGTGTCATCCATCACAGACACTGAAAGTCTCCAAGCTGACATCAACCAAATCTTTTAGTGGGCTTCAGGAAACAATTTGAAATTCAGGAAAGACATTTTAATTACTCAAGGAAATAAAAACTGCATGAGAGTATAAAACAAATTCCAACCACACAATAGGGTGAAAAACTAATGTGAAGGACCCATGAGTGATAATGGCAGAGGCTCTCACCTTCAAAAATCACAGCAATGTATCTGCCACATCTGCTAGGAAAATGATAGGATGAATAATGAGAACGTTAAAAGCTAGGGATGCCAAGCCCATTATGATTCTCCTCAAATCGCTTGTTCTCTCTAGGCAGGCAAAATTGCAGACCTGGGGAATGTACAGAGAACTTTCACGGCATGTATAAGCACAGTAAAGCACTTAAATTTCTGGGAACAGTTGAAGTCCCTTGATTTTTACTCCCTGGAATGCAGGCGAGAATGATACATGATAACATATACTTAGAAAATCCTAGAGGGACTAGTCCCATATCTGCACACAAAAATCACTCCTTACAACAGCATAAGACTTGGCAGGAGATGCAACATTTTCCCAATGAAAAGCAGGGGTACCACAAGTACACTAAGAGACAACATAGTAAGAGCCAGAGGCCCAAGACTGTTCAGCTGCCCCCCAGCATACATAAGGAGGATTACCAATAGACCCTGGCTGTCTTCAAGAAGGCACTGGACAGGCACCTGAAGTCAATTCCTGACTAGCCGGGCTGTGGCTCATACGCCGGTTTACATGTGGCCAGAAGCAACAGCCTGGTTGACCAGGCCCTGAACCACCGCAAGGCCTGGTCACAGACTGGACCGCAAGGGCATTGACCGCCGAGGCATTGACCGCCGAAACCCCATCCTTGTATGCTCTAGGTATGCAACTCTCATTTGGATGGTTGATGTGACTTCTTGAGTGACTAGTTGTAAAATATGTTTCATTTGCAAGAGAGTAGAATAATTACTCAAAATGATACCCCAGTATCACACTGCTGATGGCTCTTCATCTTGTATATTAGTTGTTATTTGGCTTCTCAGAGAGTTGAACCAGGCAACTGACACTTAAAATGGCCTGCATAACATAGGGTTATTGATGTTCCTCCAGTGTTACCTGGAGGGTGTTTCAAGGGTCAATGCTTTCGCGACCTGGTCCATGACCAAGCCCGGTTGGTCAGGTACTGACTTTAAGTGCCTGTCCAGCTACCTCTTGAAACCTCTGCTGAGATGAGAGGTCCGACCAAAGCAGGGTAAGGCTTGTGATAAATATTATTATATTCATGGGAAGCACTAAAGCCATAAAGGTCATATGGCACCTGGGGAAAGGGATGTAATTAGGTTTGACCTCAGGTCGAACCTAATTGCCCAGAGAAGAAATTGAACCTTTCCTGGTCCAAACACAGTTAATTAGAGGGACCTTTCCCAGAATTATTCATCTCTCTCCCAGAATTATTCACCTCTCTGTATGCAAATTCTATTTATTTTATTTATTATCACACTGGCCGATTCCCACCAAGGCAGGGTGGCCCGAAAAAGAAAAACTTTCACCATCATTCACTCCATCACTGTCTTGCCAGAAGGGTGCTTTACACTACAGTTTTTAAACTGCAACATTAACACCCCTCCTTCAGAGTGCAGGCACTGTACTTCCCATCTCCAGGACTCAAGTCCGGCCTGCCGGTTTCCCTGAATCCCTTCATAAATGTTACTTTGCTCACACTCCAACAGCACGTCAAGTATTAAAAACCATTTGTCTCCATTCACTCCTATCAAACACGCTCATGCATGCCTGCTGGAAGTCCAAGCCCCTCGCACACAAAACCTCCTTTACCCCCTCCCTCCAACCTTTCCTAGGCCGACCCCTACCCTGCCTTCCTTCCACTACAGACTGATACACTCTTGAAGTCATTCTGTTTCGCTCCATTCTCTCTACATGTCCGAACCACCTCAACAACCCTTCCTCAGCCCTGTGGACAACAGTTTTGGTAATCCCGCACCTCCTCCTAACTTCCAAACTACGAATTCTCTGCATTATATTCACACCACACATTGCTCTCAAACATGACATCTCCACTCCCTCCAGCCTTCTCCTCGCTGCAACATTCATCACCCACGCTTCACACCCATATAAGAGCGTTGGTAAAACTATACTCTCATACATTCCCCTCTTTGCCTCCAAGGACAAAGTTCTTTGTCTCCACAGACTCCTAAGTGCACCACTCACTCTTTTTCCCTCATCAATTCTATGATTCACCTCATCTTTCATAGACCCATCCGCTGACACGTCCACTCCCAAATATCTGAATACGTTCACCTCCTCCATACTCTCTCCCTCCAATCTGATATTCAATCTTTCATCACCTAATCTTTTTGTTATCCTCATAACCTTACTCTTTCCTGTATTCACCTTTAATTTTCTTCTCCTGCACACCCTACCAAATTCATCCACCAATCTCTGCAACTTCTCTTCAGAATCTCCCAAGAGCACAGTGTCATCAGCAAAGAGCAGCTGTGACAACTCCCACTTTGTGTGTGATTCTTTATCTTTTAACTCCACGCCTCTTGCCAAGACCCTCGCATTTACTTCTCTTACAACCCCATCTATAAATATATTAAACAACCACGGTGACATCACACATCCTTGTCTAAGGCCTACTTTTACTGGGAAAAAATTTCCCTCTTTCCTACATACTCTAACTTGAGCCTCACTATCCTCGTAAAAACTCTTCACTGCTTTCAGTAACCTACCTCCTACACCATACACTTGCAACATCTGCCACATTGCCCCCCTATCCACCCTGTCATACGCCTTTTCCAAATCCATAAATGCCACAAAGACCTCTTTAGCCTTATCTAAATACTGTTCACTTATATGTTTCACTGTAAACACCTGGTCCACACACCCCCTACCTTTCCTAAAGCCTCCTTGTTCATCTGCTATCCTATTCTCCGTCTTACTCTTAATTCTTTCAATTATAACTCTACCATACACTTTACCAGGTACACTCAACAGACTTATCCCCCTATAATTTTTGCACTCTCTTTTATCCCCTTTGCCTTTATACAAAGGAACTATGCATGCTCTCTGCCAGTCCCTAGGTACCTTACCCTCTTCCATACATTTATTAAATAATTGCACCAACCACTCCAAAACTAAATCCCCACCTGCTTTTAACATTTCTATCTTTATCCCATCAATCCCGGCTGCCTTACCCCCTTTCATTTTACCTACTGCCTCACGAACTTCCCCAACACTCACAAAAGAGGCTTTAACAGGTCAGTGTGACACAGCATTGTGTACAATGTTAGCGCTCTGTCATACATTACCAGACCTTGCTTACCTCCATATCAACATCTTTTTAAAAATAATAACATCCTGTTATCTTACATGCTGGCAAACCTGCCATTCTAATACAAAGGTAGAGTATTGTATTTTGTGGATCGAGAGCCTTTCACCAGTCTCAGTAGCCCCTTGAAATGAGTCCTGAGTTAAGTTGCTGGGCATTTATCTTCTCTGGGGGGGGAGGTAATCCATCAGAGTGGTTTATACTCAGTGTGAGAGTGCAGGTGATCCATGAAAGTGGTGTATACTAAGAGTGGGAGTGCAGGTGATCCATGAGAATGGTGTATACTAAGAGTGAGAACACAGGTGAGCTATGAAAGTGGTGTATACTCAGTGTGAGAATGCACTTGTTCCTCATACTGATATGCAGCTACTGTTAACAAGCAAGCATGGTACACATTTAAACAAGTGTATTGGCTGCCATGCTTACAAGGTTTACCATATAAGACTTTGTAGTCATTAGAGTAAAATACTGTCTTCAAGCTGTCTAGAGACATCATCATCATCTCTGTGTTACCAATAGCAAATGCAACATGACATCACTTGCCTCAGGTAGATGTTACCTCAGGGCAGAGGGCAACTCATCTCTTGTATAAATAAGGGCTGGAGTGGAGTCATCTCTTTAGGTATGGGATTCTGAGGCACAACATTAAGGCTGCAACAACATGCTATCTGTGACACTTCTGCTATGTTAAATTGATTATGTATGAAAATACAGAAGCTCCCTCAGCTATGAATGTCTGAATTATGATAAGCAACACCTACACTTGAGAGCTATGTAAGAAATAATTTTTTACTTCAGTTAGTGAAATGCTTTGATTTTGTGCACGTTTATTTTATGAATATGTGGTGGGCCTTTATTTGTTTGGTAGAGATTGGTAAAGAATTGTGGAAATTATGAGTATAATATGGAATTTGTAAAATATTTCCATGTGCATTTTGCCTACATTGTTTCCTTACTTATGACTGCATTTTTTTTTTTTTTGCAAATAAATACCTGAATCTAAATCTAAAGTTGAATTTATCAACATTTTTTTATTGAGGGACCACAGGGACTTAGAATATGTTTCACCTGTTAGTGGTGCTCAGAAGATTGTTCCAATGCAGGCAGTGTACAGCCATCAGCTGGTAGCTCTCACTCACCACTCTCTCCATTTAACTGTTGTCTGTGTTGTGCCATCGAGTCCTCACCTCTGCCCTTAGATTTTTGCATGACCTTAGCTTCAGTTGGCCCAAGTCTCTTAGGGCCTTATGGCTGTCTTCAGTATTCTTGGCATTTCATGCTTTACATTTGCCTATTAATGGCCATTGGATATGATCTGGTACAATGAACTTGTGGTTGTTGTGTTATCTCTGGCATCCTTGAGTCTTCTTGTGTATGGGGAGTGTTGTCCAGTGCTGCTAGTCACCCCTGTGTGCTTTCTTAACTGCTAATTGCAATTGCTTTCTTAACTGCTAATTGAACCTTTGTGAGTCCTGGTGTGCTGGGTTGTGTTAACACTCCCCAGTGTGTATAGTTTCTTATGTGTGAGTTGAGTAAACAGGGCCCTTGTGTGTACTTGCTGGTGCCTGGTTGTACCTGCCCTCTCAAGAGCAATGTTTTCCTACATGTGCAGGACAACTGGGCTGTTGTGTAGGTCCTGTCATGTCAACATAACCCAATATATAATTTCCCATATACAGTAGGGCCCCACTTATACGATGGGTTAGGTTCCAGTCTGTCGCCGGAAAGCAGACATCGCCAGAAGGCAGAACTCCATTTTTTTCCATTTATAAATGCATATAAATGCCAGACAACAAGTTTACACTAAATTATATTAAGTTAGTAATAGAACTAGGCATTAAAAACACACAAAGTAAAATACAGTCACAGTAAATTCATTACTTATCTTAAAGTATTTGTAATCTTAATGTAGGGAGAGAGGTGAGTAGTACTTATTTGTAGGAAGTCAGGTGCAGGTAGCCCAGGTGTAGGTAGCACTGGCTCCCCGTCTCATACTTAATATATGATATTTAAAACATCCTAGAGAGGTAAAATGCACATACAGTACACTCATTATTTACCTTAAAATATGTGTAGTCTTAATATAGGAAGAGAGGTGAGTGGTATTTATTTGTATAAAGTCAGTGTAGGTAGCCGGTAGGTGTAGCCTGGGCTACACCTACCGGCTACTTACACTGTAGCCCAGAGCCATATTATTAACATCGACATGCCTTGTTCACTGAATTTAATAATTTCTAACAACTACCTTTAGATGCCATCATAAACGAAGGTAGAAGTAATGAATAATTCATGCCAAAAATTGTAAATAAAAGCGGAGTGGGGGAGTGGCTGGGCCAAACGCAGATTCATACACGTTTTCTCTGATGGCCGAACAGAGAAAACGTAATGTTGTCCCTCCACCCGGCTCCACAAGTATTATTATCAGAGCATATAAAATATGCAATAAATGCCAGACAACAAGTTTACACTAACTTATATTAAGTTAGCAATATAAATAGGCATTAAAAACACAATAAAAGGTAAGATACACACAGAGTATACTTATTACTTACCTTAAAATATTAATATTAATGTGTGAGAGGTGAGTGGCAGGGTGCTTATTGAATAAAATCAGAATGGCACACCATCATCCTCTAACTTGGCACTTAAAGCAAGAGGCGTACGACTTCTCTTTTTATCACAGCTAACCTTAGACGCCATCATCAATGAGAGCCAACTAGTTAACGAAAGAGTAAACGAGAGAGAGAACGAGATACAGAGTTGAGACAACGTAAGAACACAAACTGAACAGGTAGTGGACGATCACTTGGCCAGGCAAAATAAATGCATATTAATGTGTCTACTTTTAGTTCATTCACGTCCATTTGTAAGAGTTTGTAAAACATTTACCTCAATATTTTTTTATTATAATAATAATTACCTCACAATACAAATACTCTTACATTGTGTACAAGTTGTACACAGAATAAACAAACAGCAACACACCATTTTTAGAGTGAATGAAGATAATAATATTAATAATAATAATAATAATAAAAGAGAGTGCAAAAATTATAGGGGGATAAGTCTGTTGAGTATACCTGGTAAAGTGTATGGTAGAGTTATTATTGAAAGAATTAAGAGTAAGACGGAGAATAGGATAGCAGATGAACAAGGAGGCTTTAGGAAAGGTAGGGGGTGTGTGGACCAGGTGTTTACAGTGAAACATATAAGTGAACAGTATTTAGATAAGGCTAAAGAGGTCTTTGTGGCATTTATGGATTTGGAAAAGGCGTATGACAGGGTGGATAGGGGGGCAATGTGGCAGATGTTGCAAGTGTATGGTGTAGGAGGTAGGTTACTGAAAGCAGTGAAGAGTTTTTACGAGGATAGTGAGGCTCAAGTTAGAGTATGTAGGAAAGAGGGAAATTTTTTCCTAGTAAAAGTAGGCCTTAGACAAGGATGTGTGATGTCACCGTGGTTGTTTAATATATTTATAGATGGGGTTGTAAGAGAAGTAAATGCGAGGGTCTTGGCAAGAGGCGTGGAGTTAAAAGATAAAGAATCACACACAAAGTGGGAGTTATCACAGCTGCTCTTTGCTGATGACACTGTGCTCTTGGGAGATTCTGAAGAGAAGTTGCAGAGATTGGTGGATGAATTTGGTAGGGTGTGCAAAAGAAGAAAATTAAAGGTGAATACAGGAAAGAGTAAGGTTATGAGAATAACAAAAAGATTAGGTGATGAAAGATTGGATATAAGATTGAAGGGAGAGAGTATGGAGGAGGTGAATGTATTCAGATATTTGGGAGTGGACGTGTCAGCGGATGGGTCTATGAAAGATGAGGTGAATCATAGAATTGACGAGGCGAAAAGGGTGAGTGGTGCACTTAGGAGTCTGTGGAGACAAAGAACTTTGTCCTTGGAGGCAAAGAGGGGAATGTATGAGAGTATAGTTTTACCAACGTTCTTATATGGGTGTGAAGCGTGGGTGATGAATGTTGCAGCGAGGAGAAGGCTGGAGGCAGTGGAGATGTCATGTCTGAGGGCAATGTGTGGTGTGAATATAATGCAGAGAATTCGTAGTTTGGAAGTTAGGAGGAGGTGCGGGATTACCAAAACTGTTGTCCACAGGGCTGAGGAAGGGTTGTTGAGGTGGTTCGGACATGTAGAGAGAATGGAGCGAAACAGAATGACTTCAAGAGTGTATCAGTCTGTAGTGGAAGGAAGGCGGGGTAGGGGTCGGCCTAGGAAAGGTTGGAGGGAGGGGGTAAAGGAGGTTTTGTGTGCGAGGGGCTTGGACTTCCAGCAGGCATGCGTGAGCGTGTTTGATAGGAGTGAATGGAGACAAATGGTTTTTAATACTTGACGTGCTGTTGGAGTGTGAGCAAAGTAACATTTATGAAGGGATTCAGGGAAACCGGCAGGCCGGACTTGAGTCCTGGAGATGGGAAGTACAGTGCCTGCACTCTGAAGGAGGGGTGTTAATGTTGCAGTTTAAAAACTGTAGTGTAAAGCACCCTTCTGGCAAGACAGTGATGGAGTGAATGATGGTGAAAGTTTTTCTTTTTCAGGCCACCCTGCCTTGGTGGGAATCGGCCAGTGTGATAATAAATAAAAATAAAAATAGGTACACATAAATATAATTATCAGGGTACATATAAAATATGCAGTAACTTTAAAACACTTGAAATTTTGGAAAGTTCCCTGACATAATAGATATGGTCATGGAAAATGTAAACAAACCGGGTGGGGGGCGCCATATTTAAAAGACCGCTTGCCGTATAGCAAATTTTGGTCATAATTTGACATCGCCGTATTAGCGGAACGCCGTAAGGCGAAACGCCGTAAAGCGTTTCTTGTGTTGTACTGTGTTCTAGCCAATTTTAATGTTTTTATTGTATGTGAAAGAGGCATAAATAGATGCTTGCATAGGTTCTTTTGTGCAAGGTTTTGGCTGTTCTCAGTACTGCTTATTTGTATGAAGTGTTAAAAAAAGGCTATTTTCTGAACTTTGTTGGGCAAGAGGTGGTTTCTCCTGTGTTCTTTCGTGTGTGTTTGATGCATAATCATCTCAATTGATTTGGCTAATGCTGGGCCACTTTTGGGGCTGATCCCTGCCCATTATTATTATTATTATAATCAAAAGGAAGCACTAAACCTACTAGGGTCATACAGCACTGCAGGGTAGGAATTGATGTAAGATCTAAGGATAAATAAGGGTAGAGATGACAATAAAGGTGAAGTTAGGAGGGGCTGTGAGGAGTGCTAAAGGAAGGATTATCAAAGTTTGTGTAATAAATTAGTTGCTGTCAAAAAGTTGAAGAAGGAGTCTGTGTCAGATGTGGGTCCATCAGCAAAGAGGGAAAATAAAGTAAGGGCATTAAAGCAGTGATGACGTTGGAGGAAAATTCTGCATGCTCGTTGATAGACAAGACAGTCCAATAGAATATGGGAAATTGTAACAGGAACTAGACAATTCTCACAAAGTGCAACAGGAAGCCTCTCCATGAGATACCCATGAGTTAGATGAGCATGTCCAATGCAAAGATGAGAGAATGTTGTCTCCCAACCTCGGTATCGATGACAAGAAGAAGGCCAGAAACCCAAACTTGGTTTGATAGAATGTAATTTGTTATGAGTCTTATCAGCCCAAAGTTATTGCCAATGGATGCAAAGGTGGGTCGAGATTACAGCAAAATAGTTAGACAATGGAATACCTCTATATGATACTGGTAGGTCATGTACTGCAGATTGCACAGCAGAGTCTGCCTGCTCATTGCCCTGAACGTGTTTAACTTCACGGATGGCATGTTGGGCGACTGCTTTTGCCTGTTTAAAATCAAGGAGGTTCTCTGTGATTCTATTGTAACGGTATCAGCCCCATGCAGCACATTTCAAACGTACTGCATGAGCACAAACAGGAGACCACCAAGGCACGCATTTCTGAGAATGCTTGCTTGAGGTTTAAGGTATAGAATGTGAAGCTGCGGTTAAAACTGAGGTGAAAAATAAGTGAAACAGCTCATTAGTAGAGGACAAAGAAGGGCCCCTCACTAAAAGCAGTTTGGCGCGAGTACATATCCCAATTTGTGCATCAAATTACCAACATGGGCTTTGAGGAGGGTGAGAATATGAATGGGAAGTAAAGAGGATAGGAAAATGACCAGTCATGTAAATCTGGGAGCACAGACCAGGTAAAGTCAAGTGCAGTTGACATGGAACAAATCAATACAAGAGAGATAAAGAGTGCAAGGGTAAAAATGGATGGGAGTACCAGTATTTAAAACATGGAGGGGAAGAGAAGTGAAAAGAGCCTCTAATTGATTGCCATGAGAGTCACAGTGAGGCTCTCCCCCCCAGGAAATGATGAGCATTAAAATCACCTAATAACAGAATAGGTGGTGGTAAAAAATAAACAAGAAATGCAACATCTGGGATAGATAATGCTCAAGAAGGGGAGAGATACAAAGAATATACTGTATACCACTTGTCCAAGTAGATGTGAGTTATTGGGTAATGCAGTGAAGTATGAATGAAGATCTGATGGTATGGCATACTGGTGAGCACAAGAAGTGCACTTTCATTAAAAGTTCCATCGGGATAAGGATCAGATGAATATAATAAAACATAGCCCAAGATGGGATGGATAACAGCAGTGTAATTTAAGTTCTTGTAAACTGACACAAACAGGGGAAAACTGGGAGAACATCAGCTGAAGCTCACCGTGGTTACCCCGGAGGCCTCAGATATTCCACTGTAAATAAGCCATGATTTGCGAGAAAAGTATATTGTATGGGTATGAAAGTCTGTGTAGAGGACTGGAATGCTGCGACAAAAGAGTTGTGCAGATAGTTTAGATGAGTAAGGAGAAAAGATGGGATTTGGATCAGTGCCCATCAGTGGTTTTATCTCAATATAGTCGGAGATAGCTTCAGGTGTTTCAGAGGACAAGGAAGTTGTGTGTAGTATGACATCAGAGGTAGAAGAGGGAGGATGAGTAAAGATCGGAGTGGTAATGGAAGATACAAAAGAAGGGGGGGATGAGAGGGTAGAGTTAACTTGGGAAGAAACTTGGGAGGGGACTGGAAAGAAAGAAACTTGGGAGGGGACTGGAGAGGAGGCGACTGTATGAGGGGGAGGATGAACCTCTACACTCATAACAAAACTAGGTACTAGGTACAAAGACTGGAAAGGAAAAATATTTGGAAAGGCTATGTGAAGAAGGGGTAAAATTTTTTTATTTTTATTATCACACTGGCCGATTCCCACCAAGGCAGGGTGGCCCGAAAAAGAAAAACTTTCACCATCATTCACTCCATCACTGTCTTGCCAGAAGGGTCCTTTACACTACAGTTTTTAAACTGCAACATTAACACCCCTCCTTCAGAGTGCAGGCACTGTACTTCCCATCTCCAGGACTCAAGTCCGGCCTGCCGGTTTCCCTGAATCCCTTCATAAATGTTACTTTGCTCACACTCCAACAGCACGTCAAGTATTAAAAACCATTTGTCTCCATTCACTCCTATCAAACACACTCACGCATGCCTGCTGGAAGTCCAAGCCCCTCGCACACAAAACCTCCTTTACCCCCTCCCTCCAACCTTTCCTAGGCCGACCCCTACCCCGCCTTCCTTCCACTACAGACTGATACACTCTTGAAGTCATTCTGTTTCGCTCCATTCTCTCTACATGTCCGAACCACCTCAACAACCCTTCCTCAGCCCTGTGGACAACAGTTTTGGTAATCCCGCACCTCCTCCTAACTTCCAAACTACGAATTCTCTGCATTATATTCACACCACACATTGCCCTCAGACATGACATCTCCACTGCCTCCAGCCTTCTCCTCGCTGCAACATTCATCACCCACGCTTCACACCCGTATAAGAGCGTTGGTAAAACTATACTCTCATACATTCCCCTCTTTGCCTCCAAGGACAAAGTTCTTTGTCTCCACAGATTCCTAAGTGTACTAGTACATCAAAAAACCCTGCGCGTAAGCCGTACTAGTACATCCGAAACTCTCAAAGGGTTAAAATTATTTTCCCTTCTCAGTTTATGTTTCGTGCCAAAGAGAATGGCTTCCGTTTTCTCGAGGTGTAATGATAGTTTGTTGTCTACTAACCATTTGCTACAGGACTTCAGTTCCAGTGTAATACATTAGCTATATCTTGTGGGTCTTTACCTGACACTAACAGAGCACTGTCATCTGCATACAGTAGGAGTTTGCACTTGGCACTGATAGGCATGTCGTTAACATAGCATAGGAATAATAAGGGACCCAGAATGCTACCTTGGGGAATTCCACATGCAATCGGCAGGGGTTCTGATTCTGTTTTGTTGATTTTGACAATTTGTCTCCTGTTGCTAAGGTAGGACTTAAGTC